>NC_135564.1:23903386-24148329 GCF_964340395.1 Glandiceps talaboti | reverse complement strand
GACTTAGTTATGATTTACGACTTAGTTATGATTTAGGACTTAGGTTATGATTTAGGACTTAAGTATGATTTAGGACTTATGTTATGATTTAGGACTTAGGTTATGCTTTAGGACTTAGGTATGATTTAGGACTTAGGTTATACTTTAGGACTTAGGTTATGATTTAGGACTTAGGTTATGATTTAGGACTTAGGTTATGATTAGGACTTAGGTATGCTTTAAGACTTAGGTATGCTTTAGGACTTAGGTTATGATTTAGGACTTACGTATGATTTAGGACTTAGCTAAAGATTTAGGACTTAGATTATGATTTAGGACTTAAGTATGATTTAGGACTTATGTTATGATTTAGGACTTAGGTTATGCTTTAGGACTTAGGTTATGCTTTACGACTTAGGTTATTCTTTAGGACTTAGGTTATACTTTAGGACTTAGGTTATGATTTAGGACTTAGGTTATGATTTAGGACTTACGTATGATTTAGGACTTAAGTATGATTTAGGACTTAGGTTATGCTTTAGGACTTAGGTTATGATTTAGGACTTAGGTATGATTTAGGACTTAGCTAAAGATTTAGGAATTAGATTATGATTTAGGACTTATGTTATGATTTAGGACTTAAGTTATGATTTAGGACTTAGGTTATGCTTTATGACTTAGGTTATGATTTAGGACTTAGGTTATGCTTTAGGACTTAGGTATGATTTAGGACTTAGGTTATTACTTAGGACTTAGGCATGATTTAGGACTTACGTATGATTTAGGACTTAGATATGGTTTAGGACTTAGTTATGATTTAGGACTTAGGTTATGATTTAGGACTTAGGTTATGATTAGGACTTAGGTATGCTTTAAGACTTAGGTATGCTTTAGGACTTAGGTTATGATTTAGGACTTACGTATGATTTAGGACTTAGCTAAAGATTTAGGACTTAGATTATGATTTAGGACTTAAGTATGATTTAGGACTTATGTTATGATTTAGGACTTAGGTTATGATTTAGGACTTAGGTTATGCTTTAGGACTTAGGTATGATTTAGGACTTAGGTTATTACTTAGGACTTAGGCATGATTTAGGACTTACGTATGATTTAGGACTTAGATATGCTTTAGGACATAGTTATGATTTAGTTCTTAGTTATGATTTAGGACTTAGGTTATGATTTAGGACTTAGGTTATGATTTAGGACTTAGGTTATGCTTTAGGACTTAGGTATGATTTAGGACTTAGGTTATACTTTAGGACTTAGGTTATGATTTAGGACTTAGGTTATGATTTAGGACTTAGGTTATGATTAGGACTTAGGTATGCTTTAAGACTTAGGTATGCTTTAGGACTTAGGTTATGATTTAGGACTTACGTATGATTTAGGACTTAGCTAAAGATTTAGGACTTAGATTATGATTTAGGACTTAAGTATGATTTAGGACTTATGTTATGATTTAGGACTTAGGTTATGCTTTAGGACTTAGGTTATGCTTTACGACTTAGGTTATTCTTTAGGACTTAGGTTATACTTTAGGACTTAGGTTATGATTTAGGACTTAGGTTATGATTTAGGACTTACGTATGATTTAGGACTTAAGTATGATTTAGGACTTAGGTTATGCTTTAGGACTTAGGTTATGATTTAGGACTTAGGTATGATTTAGGACTTAGCTAAAGATTTAGGAATTAGATTATGATTTAGGACTTATGTTATGATTTAGGACTTAAGTTATGATTTAGGACTTAGGTTATGCTTTATGACTTAGGTTATGATTTAGGACTTAGGTTATGCTTTAGGACTTAGGTATGATTTAGGACTTAGGTTATTACTTAGGACTTAGGCATGATTTAGGACTTACGTATGATTTAGGACTTAGATATGGTTTAGGACTTAGTTATGATTTAGGACTTAGGTTATGATTTAGGACTTAGGTTATGATTAGGACTTAGGTATGCTTTAAGACTTAGGTATGCTTTAGGACTTAGGTTATGATTTAGGACTTACGTATGATTTAGGACTTAGCTAAAGATTTAGGACTTAGATTATGATTTAGGACTTAAGTATGATTTAGGACTTATGTTATGATTTAGGACTTAGGTTATGATTTAGGACTTAGGTTATGCTTTAGGACTTAGGTATGATTTAGGACTTAGGTTATTACTTAGGACTTAGGCATGATTTAGGACTTACGTATGATTTAGGACTTAGATATGCTTTAGGACATAGTTATGATTTAGTTCTTAGTTATGATTTAGGACTTAGGTTATGATTTAGGACTTAGGTTATGATTAGGACTTAGGTATGCTTTAAGACTTAGGTATGCTTTAGGACTTAGGTATGCTTTAAGACTTAGGTATGCTTTAGGACTTAGGTTATGCTTTAGGACTTAGGTTATGCTTTAGGACTTAGGTTATACTTTAGGACTTAGGTTATGATTTAGGACTTAGGTTATGATTTAGGACTTAGGTTATGCTTTAGGACTTAGGTATGATTTAGGACTTAGGTATGCTTTAGGACTTAGATATACTTTAGGACTTAGGTATGATTTAGGAATTAGATTATGATTTAGGACTTAGGTTATGCTTTATGACTTAGGTTATGCTTTAGGACTTAGGTTATGCTTTAGGACTTAGGTTATGCTTTAGGACTTAGGTTATACTTTAGGACTTAGGTTATGATTTAGGACTTAGGTTATGATTTAGGACTTACGTATGATTTAGGACTTAGCTAAAGATTTAGGACTTAGATTATGATTTAGGACTTAAGTATGATTTAGGACTTAGGTTATGCTTTAGGACTTAGGTTATGATTTAGGACTTAGGTATGATTTAAGACTTAGGTTATTACTTAGGACTTAGGCATGATTTAGGACTTACGTATGATTTAGGACTTAGATATGCTTTAGGACTTAGTTATGATTTAGGACTTATGTTATGATTTAGGACTTAGGTTATGATTAGGGCTTAGGTATGCTTTAAGACTTAGGTATGCTTTAGGACTTAGGTTATGATTTAGGACTTACGTATGATTTAGGACTTAGCTAAAGATTTAGGACTTAGATTATGATTTAGGACTTAAGTATGATTTAGGACTGATGTTATGATTTAGGACTTAGGTTATGATTTAGGACTTAGATATGCTTTAGGACTTAGTTATGATTTAGGACTTAGTTATGATTTAGGACTTAGGTTATGATTTAGGACTTAGGTTATGATTAGGACTTAGGTATGCTTTAAGACTTAGGTATGCTTTAGGACTTAGGTTATGATTTAGGACTTAGGTTATGATTTAAGACTTAGCTAAAGATTTAGGACTTAGATTATGATTTAGGACTTAAGTATGATTTAGGACTTATGTTATGATTTAGGACTTAGGTTATGCTTTAGGACTTAGGTATGATTTAGGACTTAAGTTATTACTTAGGACTTAGGCATGATTTAGGACTTACGTATGATTTAGGACTTAGATATGCTTTAGGACTTAGTTATGATTTACGACTTAGTTATGATTTAGGACTTAGGTTATGATTTAGGACTTAGGTTATGATTAGGACTTAGGTATGCTTTAAGACTTAGGTTATGATTTAGGACTTACGTATGATTTAGGACTTAGCTAAAGATTTAGGACTTAGATTATGATTTAGGACTTAAGTATGATTTAGGACTTATGTTATGATTTAGGACTTAGCTAAAGATTTAGGAATTACATTATGATTTAGGACTTATGTTATGCTTTAGGACTTAGGTATGATTTAGGACTTAGGTTATGCTTTAGGACTTAGGTATGATTTAGGACTTAGATATGCTTTAGGACTTAGTTATGATTTAGGACTTAGTTATGATTTAGGACTTAGTTATGATTTAGGATTTAGTTATGATTTAGGACTTAGGTTATGATTTAGGACTTAGGTTATGATTAGGACTTAGGTATGCTTTAAGACTTAGGTATGCTTTAGGACTTAGGTATGATTTAGGAATTAGATTATGATTTAGGACTTAGGTTATGCTTTAGGACTTAGGTTATGCTTTTGGACTTAGGTTATGCTTTAGGACTTAGGTTATGATTTAGGACTTAGGTTATGATTTAGGACTTACGTATGATTTAGGACTTAGCTAAAGATTTAGGACTTAGATTATGATTTAGGACTTAGGTTATGCTTTAGGACTTAGGTTATGATTTAGGACTTAGGTATGATTTAGGACTTAGGTTATTACTTAGGACTTAGGCATGATTTAGGACTTACGTATGATTTAGGACTTAGATATGCTTTAGGACTTAGTTATGATTTAGGACTTAGTTATGATTTAGGACTTAGGTTATGATTTATGACTTAGGTTATGATTTAGGACTTAGGTATGCTTTAAGACTTAGGTATGCTTTAGGACTTAGGTTATTACTTAGGACTTAGGCATGATTTAGGACTTACGTATGATTTAGGACTTAGATATGCTTTAGGACTTAGTTATGATTTAGGACTTAGGTTATGATTTAGGACTTAGGTTATGATTAGGACTTAGGTATGCTTTAGGACTTAGTTATGATTTAGGACTTAGATATGCTTTAGGACTTAGTTATGATTTAGGACTTAGTTATGATTTAGGACTTAGGTTATGATTTATGACTTAAGTATGATTTAGGACTTAGCTAAAGTTTTAGGACTTAGATTATGATTTAGGACTTAAGTATGATTTAGCACTTAGGTTATGCTTTAGGACTTAGGTTATGATTTAGGACTTAGGCATGATTTAGGACTTAGGTTATTACTTAGGACTTAGGCTAGATTTAGGACTTACGTATGATTTAGGACTTAGATATGTTTTAGGACTTAGTTATGATTTAGGACTTAGTTATGATTTAGGACTTAGGTTATGATTTAGGACTTAGGTTATGATTAGGACTTAGGTATGCTTTAAGACTTAGGTATGCTTTAGGACTTAGGTTATGATTTAGGACTTACGTATGATTTAGGACTTAGCTAAAGATTTAGGACTTAGATTATGATTTAGGACTTAAGTATGATTTAGGACTTAGGTTATGATTTAGGACTTAGGTTATGCTTTAGGACTTAGGTTATGCTTTAGGACTTAGGTTATGCTTTAGGACTTAGGTTATACTTTAGGACTTAGGTTATGATTTAGGACTTAGGTTATGCTTTAGGACTTAGTTATGATTTAGGACTTAGGTTATGATTTAGGACTTAGGTTATGATTAGGACTTAGGTATGCTTTAAGACTTAGGTATGCTTTAGGACTTAGGTTATGATTTAGGACTTACATATGATTTAAGACTTAGCTAAAGATTTAGGACTTAGATTATGATTTAGGACTTAAGTATGATTTAGGACTTATGTTATGATTTAGGACTTAGGTTATGCTTTAGGACTTAGGTATGATTTAGGACTTAGGTTATACTTTAGGACTTAGGTTATGATTTAGGACTTAGGTTATGATTTAGGACTTAGGTTATGATTAGGACTTAGGTATGCTTTAAGACTTAGGTATGCTTTAGGACTTAGGTTATGATTTAGGACTTACGTATGATTTAGGACTTAGCTAAAGATTTAGGACTTAGATTATGATTTAGGACTTAAGTATGATTTAGGACTTATGTTATGATTTAGGACTTAGGTTATGCTTTAGGACTTAGGTTATGCTTTAGGACTTAGGTTATTCTTTAGGACTTAGGTTATACTTTAGGACTTAGGTTATGATTTAGGACTTAGGTTATGATTTAGGACTTACGTATGATTTAGGACTTAAGTATGATTTAGGACTTAGGTTATGCTTTAGGACTTAGGTTATGATTTAGGACTTAGGTATGATTTAGGACTTAGCTAAAGATTTAGGAATTAGATTATGATTTAGGACTTATGTTATGATTTAGGACTTAAGTTATGATTTAGGACTTAGGTTATGCTTTATGACTTAGGTTATGATTTAGGACTTAGGTTATGCTTTAGGACTTAGGTATGATTTAGGACTTAGGTTATTACTTAGGACTTAGGCATGATTTAGGACTTACGTATGATTTAGGACTTAGATATGGTTTAGGACTTAGTTATGATTTAGGACTTAGGTTATGATTTAGGACTTAGGTTATGATTAGGACTTAGGTATGCTTTAAGACTTAGGTATGCTTTAGGACTTAGGTTATGATTTAGGACTTACGTATGATTTAGGACTTAGCTAAAGATTTAGGACTTAGATTATGATTTAGGACTTAAGTATGATTTAGGACTTAGGTTATGCTTTAGGACTTAGGTTATGATTAGGACTTAGGTATGCTTTAAGACTTAGGTTATGCTTTAGGACTTAGGTATGATTTAGGACTTAGGTTATTACTTAGGACTTAGGCATGATTTAGGACTTACGTATGATTTAGGACTTAGATATGCTTTAGGACATAGTTATGATTTAGTTCTTAGTTATGATTTAGGACTTAGGTTATGATTTAGGACTTAGGTTATGATTAGGACTTAGGTATGCTTTAAGACTTAGGTATGCTTTAGGACTTAGGTATGCTTTAAGACTTAGGTATGCTTTAGGACTTAGGTTATGCTTTAGGACTTAGGTTATGCTTTAGGACTTAGGTTATACTTTAGGACTTAGGTTATGATTTAGGACTTAGGTTATGCTTTAGGACTTAGTTATGATTTAGGACTTAGGTTATGATTTAGGACTTAGGTTATGATTAGGACTTAGGTATGCTTTAAGACTTAGGTATGCTTTAGGACTTAGGTTATGATTTAGGACTTACATATGATTTAAGACTTAGCTAAAGATTTAGGACTTAGATTATGATTTAGGACTTAAGTATGATTTAGGACTTATGTTATGATTTAGGACTTAGGTTATGCTTTAGGACTTAGGTATGATTTAGGACTTAGGTTATACTTTAGGACTTAGGTTATGATTTAGGACTTAGGTTATGATTTAGGACTTACGTATGATTTAGGACTTAGCTAAAGTTTTAGGACTTAGATTATGATTTAGGACTTAAGTATGATTTAGCACTTAGGTTATGCTTTAGGACTTAGGTTATGATTTAGGACTTAGGCATGATTTAGGACTTAGGTTATTACTTAGGACTTAGGCTAGATTTAGGACTTACGTATGATTTAGGACTTAGATATGCTTTAGGACTTAGTTATGATTTAGGACTTAGTTATGATTTAGGACTTAGGTTATGATTTAGGACTTAGGTTATGATTAGGACTTAGGTATGCTTTAAGACTTAGGTTATGCTTTAGGACTTAGGTTATGATTTAGGACTTACGTATGATTTAGGACTTAGCTAAAGATTTAGGACTTAGATTATGATTTAGGACTTAAGTATGATTTAGGACTTAGGTTATGCTTTAGGACTTAGGTTATGATTTAGGACTTAGGTATGATTTAGGACTTAGCTAAAATTTTAGGAATTAGATTATGATTTAGGACTTATGTTATGATTTAGGACTTAGGTTATGATTTAGGACTTAAGTATGATTTAGGACTTATGTTATGATTTAGGACTTAGGTTATGCTTTAGGACTTAGGTTATGCTTTAGGACTTAGGTTATTCTTTAGGACTTAGGTTATACTTTAGGACTTAGGTTATGATTTAGGACTTAGGTTATGATTTAGGACTTACGTATGATTTAGGACTTAAGTATGATTTAGGACTTAGGTTATGCTTTAGGACTTAGGTTATGATTTAGGACTTAGGTATGATTTAGGACTTAGCTAAAGATTTAGGAATTAGATTATGATTTAGGACTTATGTTATGATTTAGGACTTAAGTTATGATTTAGGACTTAGGTTATGCTTTATGACTTAGGTTATGATTTAGGACTTAGGTTATGCTTTAGGACTTAGGTATGATTTAGGACTTAGGTTATTACTTAGGACTTAGGCATGATTTAGGACTTACGTATGATTTAGGACTTAGATATGGTTTAGGACTTAGTTATGATTTAGGACTTAGGTTATGATTTAGGACTTAGGTTATGATTAGGACTTAGGTATGCTTTAAGACTTAGGTATGCTTTAGGACTTAGGTTATGATTTAGGACTTACGTATGATTTAGGACTTAGCTAAAGATTTAGGACTTAGATTATGATTTAGGACTTAAGTATGATTTAGGACTTAGGTTATGCTTTAGGACTTAGGTTATGATTAGGACTTAGGTATGCTTTAAGACTTAGGTTATGCTTTAGGACTTAGGTATGATTTAGGACTTAGGTTATTACTTAGGACTTAGGCATGATTTAGGACTTACGTATGATTTAGGACTTAGATATGCTTTAGGACATAGTTATGATTTAGTTCTTAGTTATGATTTAGGACTTAGGTTATGATTTAGGACTTAGGTTATGATTAGGACTTAGGTATGCTTTAAGACTTAGGTATGCTTTAGGACTTAGGTATGCTTTAAGACTTAGGTATGCTTTAGGACTTAGGTTATGCTTTAGGACTTAGGTTATGCTTTAGGACTTAGGTTATACTTTAGGACTTAGGTTATGATTTAGGACTTAGGTTATGCTTTAGGACTTAGTTATGATTTAGGACTTAGGTTATGATTTAGGACTTAGGTTATGATTAGGACTTAGGTATGCTTTAAGACTTAGGTATGCTTTAGGACTTAGGTTATGATTTAGGACTTACATATGATTTAAGACTTAGCTAAAGATTTAGGACTTAGATTATGATTTAGGACTTAAGTATGATTTAGGACTTATGTTATGATTTAGGACTTAGGTTATGCTTTAGGACTTAGGTATGATTTAGGACTTAGGTTATACTTTAGGACTTAGGTTATGATTTAGGACTTAGGTTATGATTTAGGACTTACGTATGATTTAGGACTTAGCTAAAGTTTTAGGACTTAGATTATGATTTAGGACTTAAGTATGATTTAGCACTTAGGTTATGCTTTAGGACTTAGGTTATGATTTAGGACTTAGGCATGATTTAGGACTTAGGTTATTACTTAGGACTTAGGCTAGATTTAGGACTTACGTATGATTTAGGACTTAGATATGCTTTAGGACTTAGTTATGATTTAGGACTTAGTTATGATTTAGGACTTAGGTTATGATTTAGGACTTAGGTTATGATTAGGACTTAGGTATGCTTTAAGACTTAGGTTATGCTTTAGGACTTAGGTTATGATTTAGGACTTACGTATGATTTAGGACTTAGCTAAAGATTTAGGACTTAGATTATGATTTAGGACTTAAGTATGATTTAGGACTTAGGTTATGCTTTAGGACTTAGGTTATGATTTAGGACTTAGGTATGATTTAGGACTTAGCTAAAATTTTAGGAATTAGATTATGATTTAGGACTTATGTTATGATTTAGGACTTAGGTTATGCTTTAGGACTTAGGTATGATTTAGGACTTAGGTTATTACTTAGGTCTTAGGCATGATTTAGGACTTACGTATGATTTAGGACTTAGATATGCTTTAGGACTTAGGTATGATTTAGGAATTAGATTATGATTTAGGACTTAGGTTATGCTTTAGGACTTAGGTTATGCTTTAGGACTTAGGTTATGCTTTAGGACTTAGGTTATACTTTAGGACTTAGGTTATGATTTAGGACTTAGGTTATGATTTAGGACTTACGTATGATTTAGGACTTAGCTAAAGATTTAGGACTTAGATTATGATTTAGGACTTAAGTATGATTTAGGACTTAGGTTATGATTTAGGACATAAGTATGATTTAGGACTTAGGTTATGCTTTAGGACTTAGGTTATGATTTAGGACTTAGGTTATGATTTAGGACTTAGGTTATGATTAGGACTTAGGTATGCTTTAAGACTTAGGTATGCTTTAGGACTTAGGTATGATTTAGGAATTAGATTATGATTTAGGACTTATGTTATGATTTAGGACTTAGGTTATGATTTAGGACTTAGATATGCTTTAGGACTTAGTTATGATTTAGGACTTAGTTATGATTTAGGACTTAGGTTATGATTTAGGACTTAGGTTATGATTAGGACTTAGGTATGCTTTAAGACTTAGGTATGCTTTAGGACTTAGGTTATGCTTTAGGACTTAGGTTATGCTTTAGGACTTAGGTTATGCTTTAGGACTTAGGTTATGATTTAGGACTTAGGTTATGATTTAGGACTTAGGTTATGCTTTAGGACTTAGGTATGATTTAGGACTTAGGTATGATTTAGGACTTAGCTAAAGATTTAGGAATTACATTATGATTTAGGACTTATGTTATGATTTAGGACTTAGGTTATGATTGAGGACTTAGGTTATGCTTTAGGACTTAGGTATGATTTAGGACTTAGATATGCTTTAGGACTTAGTTATGATTTAGGACTTAGTTATGATTTAGGACTTAGGTTATGATTTAGGACTTAGGTTATGATTAGGACTTAAGTATGCTTTAAGACTTAGGTATGCTTTAGGACTTAGGTTATGATTTAGGACTTAGGTTATGATTTAAGACTTAGCTAAATATTTAGGACTTAGATTATGATTTAGGACTTAAGTATGATTTAGGACTTATGTTATGATTTAGGACTTAGGTTATGCTTTAGGACTTAGGTATGATTTAGGACTTAGGTTATGATTAGGACTTAGGTATGCTTTAAGACTTAGGTTATGATTTAGGACTTACGTATGATTTAGGACTTAGCTAAAGATTTAGGACTTAGATTATGATTTAGGACTTAAGTATGATTTAGGACTTATGTTATGATTTAGGACTTAGCTAAAGATTTAGGAATTACATTATGATTTAGGACTTATGTTATGATTTAGGACTTAGGTTATGATTTAGGACTTAGGTTATGCTTTAGGACTTAGGTATGATTTAGGACTTATGTTATGATTTAGGACTTAGCTAAAGATTTAGGAATTACATTATGATTTAGGACTTATGTTATGATTTAGGACTTAGGTTATGATTTAGGACTTAGGTTATGCTTTAGGACTTAGGTATGATTTAGGACTTAGATATGCTTTAGGACTTAGTTATGATTTAGGACTTAGTTATGATTTAGGACTTAGGTTATGATTTAGGACTTAGGTTATGATTAGGACTTAGGTATGCTTTAAGACTTAGGTATGCTTTAGGACTTAGGTTATGATTTAGGACTTACGTATGATTTAAGACTTAGCTAAAGATTTAGGACTTAGATTATGATTTAGGACTTAAGTATGATTTAGGACTTATGTTATGATTTAGGACTTAGGTTATGCTTTAGGACTTAGGTATGATTTAGGACTTAGGTTATTACTTAGGACTTAGGCATGATTTAGGACTTACGTATGATTTAGGACTTAGATATGCTTTAGGACTTAGTTATGATTTAGGACTTAGTTATGATTTAGGACTTAGGTTATGATTTAGGACTTAGGTATGCTTTAAGACTTAGGTATGCTTTAGGACTTAGGTATGATTTAGGACTTAGGTATGCTTTAGGACTTAGATATACTTTAGGACTTAGGTATGATTTAGGAATTAGATTATGATTTAGGACTTAGGTTATGCTTTATGACTTAGGTTATGCTTTAGGACTTAGGTTATGCTTTAGGACTTAGGTTATGATTAGGACTTAGGTATGCTTTAAGACTTAGGTATGCTTTAGGACTTAGGTATGATTTAGGAATTAGATTATGATTTAGGACTTATGTTATGATTTAGGACTTAGGTTATGATTTAGGACTTAGATATGCTTTAGGACTTAGTTATGATTTAGGACTTAGTTATGATTTAGGACTTAGGTTATGATTTAGGACTTAGGTTATGATTAGGACTTAGGTATGCTTTAAGACTTAGGTATGCTTTAGGACTTAGGTTATGCTTTAGGACTTAGGTTATGCTTTAGGACTTAGGTTATGATTTAGGACTTAGGTTATGATTTAGGACTTAGGTTATGCTTTAGGACTTAGGTATGATTTAGGACTTAGGTATGATTTAGGACTTAGCTAAAGATTTAGGAATTACATAATGATTTAGGACTTATGTTATGATTTAGGACTTAGGTTATGATTGAGGACTTAGGTTATGCTTTAGGACTTAGGTATGATTTAGGACTTAGATATGCTTTAGGACTTAGTTATGATTTAGGACTTAGATATGCTTTAGGACTTAGTTATGATTTAGGACTTAGGTTATGATTTAGGACTTAGGTTATGATTAGGACTTAAGCATGCTTTAAGACTTAGGTATGCTTTAGGACTTAGGTTATGATTTAGGACTTAGGTTATGATTTAAGACTTAGCTAAATATTTAGGACTTAGATTATGATTTAGGACTTAAGTATGATTTAGGACTTATGTTATGATTTAGGACTTAGGTTATGCTTTAGGACTTAGGTATGATTTAGGACTTAGGTTATTACTTAGGACTTAGGCATGATTTAGGACTTACGTATGATTTAGGACTTAGATATGCTTTAGGACTTAGTTATGATTTACGACTTAGTTATGATTTAGGACTTAGGTTATGATTTAGGACTTAGGTTATGATTAGGACTTAGGTATGCTTTAAGACTTAGGTTATGATTTAGGACTTACGTATGATTTAGGACTTAGCTAAAGATTTAGGACTTAGATTATGATTTAGGACTTAAGTATGATTTAGGACTTATGTTATGATTTAGGACTTAGCTAAAGATTTAGGAATTACATTATGATTTAGGACTTATGTTATGATTTAGGACTTAGGTTATGATTTAGGACTTAGGTTATGCTTTAGGACTTAGGTATGATTTAGGACTTAGATATGCTTTAGGACTTAGTTATGATTTAGGACTTAGTTATGATTTAGGACTTAGGTTATGATTTAGGACTTAGGTTATGATTAGGACTTAGGTATGCTTTAAGACTTAGGTATGCTTTAGGACTTAGGTTATGATTTAGGACTTACGTATGATTTAAGACTTAGCTAAAGATTTAGGACTTAGATTATGATTTAGGACTTAAGTATGATTTAGGACTTATGTTATGATTTAGGACTTAGGTTATGCTTTAGGACTTAGGTATGATTTAGGACTTAGGTTATTACTTAGGACTTAGGCATGATTTAGGACTTACGTATGATTTAGGACTTAGATATGCTTTAGGACTTAGTTATGATTTAGGACTTAGTTATGATTTAGGACTTAGGTTATGATTTAGGACTTAGGTATGCTTTAAGACTTAGGTATGCTTTAGGACTTAGGTATGATTTAGGACTTAGGTATGCTTTAGGACTTAGATATACTTTAGGACTTAGGTATGATTTAGGAATTAGATTATGATTTAGGACTTAGGTTATGCTTTATGACTTAGGTTATGCTTTAGGACTTAGGTTATGCTTTAGGACTTAGGTTATGCTTTAGGACTTAGGTTATACTTTAGGACTTAGGTTATGATTTAGGACTTAGGTTATGATTTAGGACTTACGTATGATTTAGGACTTAGCTAAAGATTTAGGACTTAGATTATGATTTAGGACTTAAGTATGATTTAGGACTTAGGTTATGCTTTAGGACTTAGGTTATGATTTAGGACTTAGGTATGATTTAAGACTTAGGTTATTACTTAGGACTTAGGCATGATTTAGGACTTACGTATGATTTAGGACTTAGATATGCTTTAGGACTTAGTTATGATTTAGGACTTATGTTATGATTTAGGACTTAGGTTATGATTAGGGCTTAGGTATGCTTTAAGACTTAGGTATGCTTTAGGACTTAGGTTATGATTTAGGACTTACGTATGATTTAGGACTTAGCTAAAGATTTAGGACTTAGATTATGATTTAGGACTTAAGTATGATTTAGGACTGATGTTATGATTTAGGACTTAGGTTATGATTTAGGACTTAGATATGCTTTAGGACTTAGTTATGATTTAGGACTTAGTTATGATGTAGGACTTAGGTTATGATTTAGGACTTAGGTTATGATTAGGACTTAGGTATGCTTTAAGACTTAGGTATGCTTTAGGACTTAGGTTATGATTTAGGACTTAGGTTATGATTTAAGACTTAGCTAAAGATTTAGGACTTAGATTATGATTTAGGACTTAAGTATGATTTAGGACTTATGTTATGATTTAGGACTTAGGTTATGCTTTAGGACTTAGGTATGATTTAGGACTTAAGTTATTACTTAGGACTTAGGCATGATTTAGGACTTACGTATGATTTAGGACTTAGATATGCTTTAGGACTTAGTTATGATTTACGACTTAGTTATGATTTAGGACTTAGGTTATGATTTAGGACTTAGGTTATGATTAGGACTTAGGTATGCTTTAAGACTTAGGTTATGATTTAGGACTTACGTATGATTTAGGACTTAGCTAAAGATTTAGGACTTAGATTATGATTTAGGACTTAAGTATGATTTAGGACTTAGGTTATGATTTAGGACTTAGCTAAAGATTTAGGAATTACATTATGATTTAGGACTTATGTTATGCTTTAGGACTTAGGTATGATTTAGGACTTAGGTTATGCTTTAGGACTTAGGTATGATTTAGGACTTAGATATGCTTTAGGACTTAGTTATGATTTAGGACTTAGTTATGATTTAGGACTTAGGTTATGATTTAGGACTTAGGTTATGATTAGGACTTAGGTATGCTTTAAGACTTAGGTATGCTTTAGGACTTAGGTTATGATTTAGGACTTACGTATGATTTAAGACTTAGCTAAAGATTTAGGACTTATATTATGATTTAGGACTTAAGTATGATTTAGGACTTATATTATGATTTAGGACTTAGGTTATGCTTTAGGACTTAGGTATGATTTAGGACTTAGGTTATTACTTAGGACTTAGGCATGATTTAGGACTTAGATATGCTTTAGGACTTAGTTATGATTTAGGACTTAGTTATGATTTAGGACTTAGGTTATGATTTAGGACTTAGGTATGCTTTAAGCCTTAGGTATGCTTTAGGACTTAGGTATGATTTAGGACTTAGGTATGCTTTAGGACTTAGATATACTTTAGGACTTAGGTATGATTTAGGAATTAGATTATGATTTAGGACTTAGGTTATGCTTTATGACTTAGGTTATGCTTTAGGACTTAGGTTATGCTTTAGGACTTAGGTTATGCTTTAGGACTTAGGTTATACTTTAGGACTTAGGTTATGATTTAGGACTTAGGTTATGATTTAGGACTTACGTATGATTTAGGACTTAGCTAAAGATTTAGGACTTAGATTATGATTTAGGACTTAAGTATGATTTAGGACTTAGGTTATGCTTTAGGACTTAGGTTATGATTTAGGACTTAGGTATGATTTAAGACTTAGGTTATTACTTAGGACTTAGGCATGATTTAGGACTTACGTATGATTTAGGACTTAGATATGCTTTAGGACTTAGTTATGATTTAGGACTTAGGTTATGATTTAGGACTTAGGTTATGATTAGGACTTAGGTATGCTTTAAGACTTAGGTATGCTTTAGGACTTAGGTTATGATTTAGGACTTACGTATGATTTAGGACTTAGCTAAAGATTTAGGACTTAGATTATGATTTAGGACTTAAGTATGATTTAGGACTGATGTTATGATTTAGGACTTAGGTTATGATTTAGGACTTAGGTTATGCTTTAGGACTTAGGTTATGATTAGGACTTAGGTATGCTTTAAGACTTAGGTATGATTTATGACTTAGGTTATTACTTAGGACTTAGGCATGATTTAGGACTTACGTATGATTTAGGACTTAGATATGCTTTAGGACTTAGTTATGATTTAGGATTTAGTTATGATTTAGGACTTAGGTTATGATTTAGGACTTAGGTTATGATTAGGACTTAGGTATGCTTTAAGACTTAGGTATGCTTTAGGACTTAGGTATGATTTAGGAATTAGATTATGATTTAGGACTTAGGTTATGCTTTAGGACTTAGGTTATGCTTTTGGACTTAGGTTATGCTTTAGGACTTAGGTTATGATTTAGGACTTAGGTTATGATTTAGGACTTACGTATGATTTAGGACTTAGCTAAAGATTTAGGACTTAGATTATGATTTAGGACTTAAGTATGATTTAGGACTTAGGTTATGCTTTAGGACTTAGGTTATGATTTAGGACTTAGGTATGATTTAGGACTTAGGTTATTACTTAGGACTTAGGCATGATTTAGGACTTACGTATGATTTAGGACTTAGATATGCTTTAGGACTTAGTTATGATTTAGGACTTAGTTATGATTTAGGACTTAGGTTATGATTTATGACTTAGGTTATGATTTAGGACTTAGGTATGCTTTAAGACTTAGGTATGCTTTAGGACTTAGGTTATTACTTAGGACTTAGGCATGATTTAGGACTTACGTATGATTTAGGACTTAGATATGCTTTAGGACTTAGTTATGATTTAGGACTTAGGTTATGATTTAGGACTTAGGTTATGATTAGGACTTAGGTATGCTTTAGGACTTAGTTATGATTTAGGACTTAGATATGCTTTAGGACTTAGTTATGATTTAGGAATTAGTTATGATTTAGGACTTAGGTTATGATTTATGACTTAAGTATGATTTAGGACTTAGCTAAAGTTTTAGGACTTAGATTATGATTTAGGACTTAAGTATGATTTAGCACTTAGGTTATGCTTTAGGACTTAGGTTATGATTTAGGACTTAGGCATGATTTAGGACTTAGGTTATTACTTAGGACTTAGGCTAGATTTAGGACTTACGTATGATTTAGGACTTAGATATGTTTTAGGACTTAGTTATGATTTAGGACTTAGTTATGATTTAGGACTTAGGTTATGATTTAGGACTTAGGTTATGATTAGGACTTAGGTATGCTTTAAGACTTAGGTATGCTTTAGGACTTAGGTTATGATTTAGGACTTACGTATGATTTAGGACTTAGCTAAAGATTTAGGACTTAGATTATGATTTAGGACTTAAGTATGATTTAGGACTTAGGTTATGATTTAGGACTTAGGTTATGCTTTAGGACTTAGGTTATGCTTTAGGACTTAGGTTATGCTTTAGGACTTAGGTTATACTTTAGGACTTAGGTTATGATTTAGGACTTAGGTTATGCTTTAGGACTTAGTTATGATTTAGGACTTAGGTTATGATTTAGGACTTAGGTTATGATTAGGACTTAGGTATGCTTTAAGACTTAGGTATGCTTTAGGACTTAGGTTATGATTTAGGACTTAAATATGATTTAAGACTTAGCTAAAGATTTAGGACTTAGATTATGATTTAGGACTTAAGTATGATTTAGGACTTATGTTATGATTTAGGACTTAGGTTATGCTTTAGGACTTAGGTATGATTTAGGACTTAGGTTATACTTTAGGACTTAGGTTATGATTTAGGACTTAGGTTATGATTTAGGACTTAGGTTATGATTAGGACTTAGGTATGCTTTAAGACTTAGGTATGCTTTAGGACTTAGGTTATGATTTAGGACTTACGTATGATTTAGGACTTAGCTAAAGATTTAGGACTTAGATTATGATTTAGGACTTAAGTATGATTTAGGACTTATGTTATGATTTAAGACTTAGGTTATGCTTTAGGACTTAGGTTATGCTTTACGACTTAGGTTATTCTTTAGGACTTAGGTTATGATTTAGGACTTAGGTTATGATTTAGGACTTACGTATGATTTAGGACTTAAGTATGATTTAGGACTTAGGTTATGCTTTAGGACTTAGGTTATGATTTAGGACTTAGGTATGATTTAGGACTTAGCTAAAGATTTAGGAATTAGATTATGATTTAGGACTTATGTTATGATTTAGGACTTAAGTTATGATTTAGGACTTAGGTTATGCTTTATGACTTAGGTTATGATTTAGGACTTAGGTTATGCTTTAGGACTTAGGTATGATTTAGGACTTAGGTTATTACTTAGGACTTAGGCATGATTTAGGACTTACGTATGATTTAGGACTTAGATATGGTTTAGGACTTAGTTATGATTTAGGACTTAGGTTATGATTTAGGACTTAGGTTATGATTAGGACTTAGGTATGCTTTAAGACTTAGGTATGCTTTAGGACTTAGGTTATGATTTAGGACTTAAGTATGATTTAGGACTTATGTTATGATTTAGGACTTAGGTTATGATTTAGGACTTAGGTTATGCTTTAGGACTTAGGTATGATTTAGGACTTAGGTTATTACTTAGGACTTAGGCATGATTTAGGACTTACGTATGATTTAGGACTTAGATATGCTTTAGGACATAGTTATGATTTAGTTCTTAGTTATGATTTAGGACTTAGGTTATGATTTAGGACTTAGGTTATGATTTAGGACTTAGGTTATGCTTTAGGACTTAGGTATGATTTAGGACTTAGGTTATACTTTAGGACTTAGGTTATGATTTAGGACTTAGGTTATGATTTAGGACTTAGGTTATGATTAGGACTTAGGTATGCTTTAAGACTTAGGTATGCTTTAGGACTTAGGTTATGATTTAGGACTTACGTATGATTTAGGACTTAGCTAAAGATTTAGGACTTAGATTATGATTTAGGACTTAAGTATGATTTAGGACTTATGTTATGATTTAGGACTTAGGTTATGCTTTAGGACTTAGGTTATGCTTTACGACTTAGGTTATTCTTTAGGACTTAGGTTATACTTTAGGACTTAGGTTATGATTTAGGACTTAGGTTATGATTTAGGACTTACGTATGATTTAGGACTTAAGTATGATTTAGGACTTAGGTTATGCTTTAGGACTTAGGTTATGATTTAGGACTTAGGTATGATTTAGGACTTAGCTAAAGATTTAGGAATTAGATTATGATTTAGGACTTATGTTATGATTTAGGACTTAAGTTATGATTTAGGACTTAGGTTATGCTTTATGACTTAGGTTATGATTTAGGACTTAGGTTATGCTTTAGGACTTAGGTATGATTTAGGACTTAGGTTATTACTTAGGACTTAGGCATGATTTAGGACTTACGTATGATTTAGGACTTAGATATGGTTTAGGACTTAGTTATGATTTAGGACTTAGGTTATGATTTAGGACTTAGGTTATGATTAGGACTTAGGTATGCTTTAAGACTTAGGTATGCTTTAGGACTTAGGTTATGATTTAGGACTTACGTATGATTTAGGACTTAGCTAAAGATTTAGGACTTAGATTATGATTTAGGACTTAAGTATGATTTAGGACTTATGTTATGATTTAGGACTTAGGTTATGATTTAGGACTTAGGTTATGCTTTAGGACTTAGGTATGATTTAGGACTTAGGTTATTACTTAGGACTTAGGCATGATTTAGGACTTACGTATGATTTAGGACTTAGATATGCTTTAGGACATAGTTATGATTTAGTTCTTAGTTATGATTTAGGACTTAGGTTATGATTTAGGACTTAGGTTATGATTAGGACTTAGGTATGCTTTAAGACTTAGGTATGCTTTAGGACTTAGGTATGCTTTAAGACTTAGGTATGCTTTAGGACTTAGGTTATGCTTTAGGACTTAGGTTATGCTTTAGGACTTAGGTTATACTTTAGGACTTAGGTTATGATTTAGGACTTAGGTTATGATTTAGGACTTAGGTTATGCTTTAGGACTTAGGTATGATTTAGGACTTAGGTATGCTTTAGGACTTAGATATACTTTAGGACTTAGGTATGATTTAGGAATTAGATTATGATTTAGGACTTAGGTTATGCTTTATGACTTAGGTTATGCTTTAGGACTTAGGTTATGCTTTAGGACTTAGGTTATGCTTTAGGACTTAGGTTATACTTTAGGACTTAGGTTATGATTTAGGACTTAGGTTATGATTTAGGACTTACGTATGATTTAGGACTTAGCTAAAGATTTAGGACTTAGATTATGATTTAGGACTTAAGTATGATTTAGGACTTAGGTTATGCTTTAGGACTTAGGTTATGATTTAGGACTTAGGTATGATTTAAGACTTAGGTTATTACTTAGGACTTAGGCATGATTTAGGACTTACGTATGATTTAGGACTTAGATATGCTTTAGGACTTAGTTATGATTTAGGACTTATGTTATGATTTAGGACTTAGGTTATGATTAGGGCTTAGGTATGCTTTAAGACTTAGGTATGCTTTAGGACTTAGGTTATGATTTAGGACTTACGTATGATTTAGGACTTAGCTAAAGATTTAGGACTTAGATTATGATTTAGGACTTAAGTATGATTTAGGACTGATGTTATGATTTAGGACTTAGGTTATGATTTAGGACTTAGATATGCTTTAGGACTTAGTTATGATTTAGGACTTAGTTATGATTTAGGACTTAGGTTATGATTTAGGACTTAGGTTATGATTAGGACTTAGGTATGCTTTAAGACTTAGGTATGCTTTAGGACTTAGGTTATGATTTAGGACTTAGGTTATGATTTAAGACTTAGCTAAAGATTTAGGACTTAGATTATGATTTAGGACTTAAGTATGATTTAGGACTTATGTTATGATTTAGGACTTAGGTTATGCTTTAGGACTTAGGTATGATTTAGGACTTAAGTTATTACTTAGGACTTAGGCATGATTTAGGACTTACGTATGATTTAGGACTTAGATATGCTTTAGGACTTAGTTATGATTTACGACTTAGTTATGATTTAGGACTTAGGTTATGATTTAGGACTTAGGTTATGATTAGGACTTAGGTATGCTTTAAGACTTAGGTTATGATTTAGGACTTACGTATGATTTAGGACTTAGCTAAAGATTTAGGACTTAGATTATGATTTAGGACTTAAGTATGATTTAGGACTTATGTTATGATTTAGGACTTAGCTAAAGATTTAGGAATTACATTATGATTTAGGACTTATGTTATGCTTTAGGACTTAGGTATGATTTAGGACTTAGGTTATGCTTTAGGACTTAGGTATGATTTAGGACTTAGATATGCTTTAGGACTTAGTTATGATTTAGGACTTAGTTATGATTTAGGACTTAGTTATGATTTAGGATTTAGTTATGATTTAGGACTTAGGTTATGATTTAGGACTTAGGTTATGATTAGGACTTAGGTATGCTTTAAGACTTAGGTATGCTTTAGGACTTAGGTATGATTTAGGAATTAGATTATGATTTAGGACTTAGGTTATGCTTTAGGACTTAGGTTATGCTTTTGGACTTAGGTTATGCTTTAGGACTTAGGTTATGATTTAGGACTTAGGTTATGATTTAGGACTTACGTATGATTTAGGACTTAGCTAAAGATTTAGGACTTAGATTATGATTTAGGACTTAGGTTATGCTTTAGGACTTAGGTTATGATTTAGGACTTAGGTATGATTTAGGACTTAGGTTATTACTTAGGACTTAGGCATGATTTAGGACTTACGTATGATTTAGGACTTAGATATGCTTTAGGACTTAGTTATGATTTAGGACTTAGTTATGATTTAGGACTTAGGTTATGATTTATGACTTAGGTTATGATTTAGGACTTAGGTATGCTTTAAGACTTAGGTATGCTTTAGGACTTAGGTTATTACTTAGGACTTAGGCATGATTTAGGACTTACGTATGATTTAGGACTTAGATATGCTTTAGGACTTAGTTATGATTTAGGACTTAGGTTATGATTTAGGACTTAGGTTATGATTAGGACTTAGGTATGCTTTAGGACTTAGTTATGATTTAGGACTTAGATATGCTTTAGGACTTAGTTATGATTTAGGACTTAGTTATGATTTAGGACTTAGGTTATGATTTATGACTTAAGTATGATTTAGGACTTAGCTAAAGTTTTAGGACTTAGATTATGATTTAGGACTTAAGTATGATTTAGCACTTAGGTTATGCTTTAGGACTTAGGTTATGATTTAGGACTTACGCATGATTTAGGACTTAGGTTATTACTTAGGACTTAGGCTAGATTTAGGACTTACGTATGATTTAGGACTTAGATATGTTTTAGGACTTAGTTATGATTTAGGACTTAGTTATGATTTAGGACTTAGGTTATGATTTAGGACTTAGGTTATGATTAGGACTTAGGTATGCTTTAAGACTTAGGTATGCTTTAGGACTTAGGTTATGATTTAGGACTTACGTATGATTTAGGACTTAGCTAAAGATTTAGGACTTAGATTATGATTTAGGACTTAAGTATGATTTAGGACTTAGGTTATGATTTAGGACTTAGGTTATGCTTTAGGACTTAGGTTATGCTTTAGGACTTAGGTTATGCTTTAGGACTTAGGTTATACTTTAGGACTTAGGTTATGATTTAGGACTTAGGTTATGCTTTAGGACTTAGTTATGATTTAGGACTTAGGTTATGATTTAGGACTTAGGTTATGATTAGGACTTAGGTATGCTTTAAGACTTAGGTATGCTTTAGGACTTAGGTTATGATTTAGGACTTACATATGATTTAAGACTTAGCTAAAGATTTAGGACTTAGATTATGATTTAGGACTTAAGTATGATTTAGGACTTATGTTATGATTTAGGACTTAGGTTATGCTTTAGGACTTAGGTATGATTTAGGACTTAGGTTATACTTTAGGACTTAGGTTATGATTTAGGACTTAGGTTATGATTTAGGACTTAGGTTATGATTAGGACTTAGGTATGCTTTAAGACTTAGGTATGCTTTAGGACTTAGGTTATGATTTAGGACTTACGTATGATTTAGGACTTAGCTAAAGATTTAGGACTTAGATTATGATTTAGGACTTAAGTATGATTTAGGACTTATGTTATGATTTAGGACTTAGGTTATGCTTTAGGACTTAGGTTATGCTTTAGGACTTAGGTTATTCTTTAGGACTTAGGTTATACTTTAGGACTTAGGTTATGATTTAGGACTTAGGTTATGATTTAGGACTTACGTATGATTTAGGACTTAAGTATGATTTAGGACTTAGGTTATGCTTTAGGACTTAGGTTATGATTTAGGACTTAGGTATGATTTAGGACTTAGCTAAAGATTTAGGAATTAGATTATGATTTAGGACTTATGTTATGATTTAGGACTTAAGTTATGATTTAGGACTTAGGTTATGCTTTATGACTTAGGTTATGATTTAGGACTTAGGTTATGCTTTAGGACTTAGGTATGATTTAGGACTTAGGTTATTACTTAGGACTTAGGCATGATTTAGGACTTACGTATGATTTAGGACTTAGATATGGTTTAGGACTTAGTTATGATTTAGGACTTAGGTTATGATTTAGGACTTAGGTTATGATTAGGACTTAGGTATGCTTTAAGACTTAGGTATGCTTTAGGACTTAGGTTATGATTTAGGACTTACGTATGATTTAGGACTTAGCTAAAGATTTAGGACTTAGATTATGATTTAGGACTTAAGTATGATTTAGGACTTAGGTTATGCTTTAGGACTTAGGTTATGATTAGGACTTAGGTATGCTTTAAGACTTAGGTTATGCTTTAGGACTTAGGTATGATTTAGGACTTAGGTTATTACTTAGGACTTAGGCATGATTTAGGACTTACGTATGATTTAAGACTTAGATATGCTTTAGGACATAGTTATGATTTAGTTCTTATTTATGATTTAGGACTTAGGTTATGATTTAGGACTTAGGTTATGATTAGGACTTAGGTATGCTTTAAGACTTAGGTATGCTTTAGGACTTAGGTATGCTTTAAGACTTAGGTATGCTTTAGGACTTAGGTTATGCTTTAGGACTTAGGTTATGCTTTAGGACTTAGGTTATACTTTAGGACTTAGGTTATGATTTAGGACTTAGGTTATGCTTTAGGACTTAGTTATGATTTAGGACTTAGGTTATGATTTAGGACTTAGGTTATGATTAGGACTTAGGTATGCTTTAAGACTTAGGTATGCTTTAGGACTTAGGTTATGATTTAGGACTTACATATGATTTAAGACTTAGCTAAAGATTTAGGACTTAGATTATGATTTAGGACTTAAGTATGATTTAGGACTTATGTTATGATTTAGGACTTAGGTTATGCTTTAGGACTTAGGTATGATTTAGGACTTAGGTTATACTTTAGGACTTAGGTTATGATTTAGGACTTAGGTTATGATTTAGGACTTACGTATGATTTAGGACTTAGCTAAAGTTTTAGGACTTAGATTATGATTTAGGACTTAAGTATGATTTAGCACTTAGGTTATGCTTTAGGACTTAGGTTATGATTTAGGACTTAGGCATGATTTAGGACTTAGGTTATTACTTAGGACTTAGGCTAGATTTAGGACTTACGTATGATTTAGGACTTAGATATGCTTTAGGACTTAGTTATGATTTAGGACTTAGTTATGATTTAGGACTTAGGTTATGATTTAGGACTTAGGTTATGATTAGGACTTAGGTATGCTTTAAGACTTAGGTTATGCTTTAGGACTTAGGTTATGATTTAGGACTTACGTATGATTTAGGACTTAGCTAAAGATTTAGGACTTAGATTATGATTTAGGACTTAAGTATGATTTAGGACTTAGGTTATGCTTTAGGACTTAGGTTATGATTTAGGACTTAGGTATGATTTAGGACTTAGCTAAAATTTTAGGAATTAGATTATGATTTAGGACTTATGTTATGATTTAGGACTTAGGTTATGCTTTAGGACTTAGGTATGATTTAGGACTTAGGTTATTACTTAGGTCTTAGGCATGATTTAGGACTTACGTATGATTTAGGACTTAGATATGCTTTAGGACTTAGGTATGATTTAGGAATTAGATTATGATTTAGGACTTAGGTTATGCTTTAGGACTTAGGTTATGCTTTAGGACTTAGGTTATGATTTAGGACTTAGGTTATGATTTAGGACTTACGTATGATTTAGGACTTAGGTTATGATTTAGGACTTACATATGATTTAAGACTTAGCTAAAGATTTAGGACTTAGATTATGATTTAGGACTTAAGTATGATTTAGGACTTATGTTATGATTTAGGACTTAGGTTATGCTTTAGGACTTAGGTATGATTTAGGACTTAGGTTATACTTTAGGACTTAGGTTATGATTTAGGACTTAGGTTATGATTTAGGACTTACGTATGATTTAGGACTTAGCTAAAGTTTTAGGACTTAGATTATGATTTAGGACTTAAGTATGATTTAGCACTTAGGTTATGCTTTAGGACTTAGGTTATGATTTAGGACTTAGGCATGATTTAGGACTTAGGTTATTACTTAGGACTTAGGCTAGATTTAGGACTTACGTATGATTTAGGACTTAGATATGCTTTAGGACTTAGTTATGATTTAGGACTTAGTTATGATTTAGGACTTAGGTTATGATTTAGGACTTAGGTTATGATTAGGACTTAGGTATGCTTTAAGACTTAGGTTATGCTTTAGGACTTAGGTTATGATTTAGGACTTACGTATGATTTAGGACTTAGCTAAAGATTTAGGACTTAGATTATGATTTAGGACTTAAGTATGATTTAGGACTTAGGTTATGCTTTAGGACTTAGGTTATGATTTAGGACTTAGGTATGATTTAGGACTTAGCTAAAATTTTAGGAATTAGATTATGATTTAGGACTTATGTTATGATTTAGGACTTAGGTTATGCTTTAGGACTTAGGTATGATTTAGGACTTAGGTTATTACTTAGGTCTTAGGCATGATTTAGGACTTACGTATGATTTAGGACTTAGATATGCTTTAGGACTTAGGTATGATTTAGGAATTAGATTATGATTTAGGACTTAGGTTATGCTTTAGGACTTAGGTTATGCTTTAGGACTTAGGTTATGCTTTAGGACTTAGGTTATACTTTAGGACTTAGGTTATGATTTAGGACTTAGGTTATGATTTAGGACTTACGTATGATTTAGGACTTAGCTAAAGATTTAGGACTTAGATTATGATTTAGGACTTAAGTATGATTTAGGACTTAGGTTATGATTTAGGACTTAAGTATGATTTAGGACTTAGGTTATGCTTTAGGACTTAGGTTATGATTTAGGACTTAGGTTATGATTTAGGACTTAGGTTATGATTAGGACTTAGGTATGCTTTAAGACTTAGGTATGCTTTAGGACTTAGGTATGATTTAGGAATTAGATTATGATTTAGGACTTATGTTATGATTTAGGACTTAGGTTATGATTTAGGACTTAGATATGCTTTAGGACTTAGTTATGATTTAGGACTTAGTTATGATTTAGGACTTAGGTTATGATTTAGGACTTAGGTTATGATTAGGACTTAGGTATGCTTTAAGACTTAGGTATGCTTTAGGACTTAGGTTATGCTTTAGGACTTAGGTTATGCTTTAGGACTTAGGTTATGCTTTAGGACTTAGGTTATGATTTAGGACTTAGGTTATGATTTAGGACTTAGGTTATGCTTTAGGACTTAGGTATGATTTAGGACTTAGGTATGATTTAGGACTTAGCTAAAGATTTAGGAATTACATTATGATTTAGGACTTATGTTATGATTTAGGACTTAGGTTATGATTGAGGACTTAGGTTATGCTTTAGGACTTAGGTATGATTTAGGACTTAGATATGCTTTAGGACTTAGTTATGATTTAGGACTTAGTTATGATTTAGGACTTAGGTTATGATTTAGGACTTAGGTTATGATTAGGACTTAAGTATGCTTTAAGACTTAGGTATGCTTTAGGACTTAGGTTATGATTTAGGACTTAGGTTATGATTTAAGACTTAGCTAAATATTTAGGACTTAGATTATGATTTAGGACTTAAGTATGATTTAGGACTTATGTTATGATTTAGGACTTAGGTTATGCTTTAGGACTTAGGTATGATTTAGGACTTAGGTTATGATTAGGACTTAGGTATGCTTTAAGACTTAGGTTATGATTTAGGACTTACGTATGATTTAGGACTTAGCTAAAGATTTAGGACTTAGATTATGATTTAGGACTTAAGTATGATTTAGGACTTATGTTATGATTTAGGACTTAGCTAAAGATTTAGGAATTACATTATGATTTAGGACTTATGTTATGATTTAGGACTTAGGTTATGATTTAGGACTTAGGTTATGCTTTAGGACTTAGGTATGATTTAGGACTTATGTTATGATTTAGGACTTAGCTAAAGATTTAGGAATTACATTATGATTTAGGACTTATGTTATGATTTAGGACTTAGGTTATGATTTAGGACTTAGGTTATGCTTTAGGACTTAGGTTATGATTTAGGACTTAGATATGCTTTAGGACTTAGTTATGATTTAGGACTTAGTTATGATTTAGGACTTAGGTTATGATTTAGGACTTAGGTTATGATTAGGACTTAGGTATGCTTTAAGACTTAGGTATGCTTTAGGACTTAGGTTATGATTTAGGACTTACGTATGATTTAAGACTTAGCTAAAGATTTAGGACTTAGATTATGATTTAGGACTTAAGTATGATTTAGGACTTATGTTATGATTTAGGACTTAGGTTATGCTTTAGGACTTAGGTATGATTTAGGACTTAGGTTATTACTTAGGACTTAGGCATGATTTAGGACTTACGTATGATTTAGGACTTAGATATGCTTTAGGACTTAGTTATGATTTAGGACTTAGTTATGATTTAGGACTTAGGTTATGATTTAGGACTTAGGTATGCTTTAAGACTTAGGTATGCTTTAGGACTTAGGTATGATTTAGGACTTAGGTATGCTTTAGGACTTAGATATACTTTAGGACTTAGGTATGATTTAGGAATTAGATTATGATTTAGGACTTAGGTTATGCTTTATGACTTAGGTTATGCTTTAGGAATTAGGTTATGCTTTAGGACTTAGGTTATGATTAGGACTTAGGTATGCTTTAAGACTTAGGTATGCTTTAGGACTTAGGTATGATTTAGGAATTAGATTATGATTTAGGACTTATGTTATGATTTAGGACTTAGGTTATGATTTAGGACTTAGATATGCTTTAGGACTTAGTTATGATTTAGGACTTAGTTATGATTTAGGACTTAGGTTATGATTTAGGACTTAGGTTATGATTAGGACTTAGGTATGCTTTAAGACTTAGGTATGCTTTAGGACTTAGGTTATGCTTTAGGACTTAGGTTATGCTTTAGGACTTAGGTTATGATTTAGGACTTAGGTTATGATTTAGGACTTAGGTTATGCTTTAGGACTTAGGTATGATTTAGGACTTAGGTATGATTTAGGACTTAGCTAAAGATTTAGGAATTACATAATGATTTAGGACTTATGTTATGATTTAGGACTTAGGTTATGATTGAGGACTTAGGTTATGCTTTAGGACTTAGGTATGATTTAGGACTTAGATATGCTTTAGGACTTAGTTATGATTTAGGACTTAGATATGCTTTAGGACTTAGTTATGATTTAGGACTTAGGTTATGATTTAGGACTTAGGTTATGATTAGGACTTAAGCATGCTTTAAGACTTAGGTATGCTTTAGGACTTAGGTTATGATTTAGGACTTAGGTTATGATTTAAGACTTAGCTAAATATTTAGGACTTAGATTATGATTTAGGACTTAAGTATGATTTAGGACTTATGTTATGATTTAGGACTTAGGTTATGCTTTAGGACTTAGGTATGATTTAGGACTTAGGTTATTACTTAGGACTTAGGCATGATTTAGGACTTACGTATGATTTAGGACTTAGATATGCTTTAGGACTTAGTTATGATTTACGACTTAGTTATGATTTAGGACTTAGGTTATGATTTAGGACTTAGGTTATGATTAGGACTTAGGTATGCTTTAAGACTTAGGTTATGATTTAGGACTTACGTATGATTTAGGACTTAGCTAAAGATTTAGGACTTAGATTATGATTTAGGACTTAAGTATGATTTAGGACTTATGTTATGATTTAGGACTTAGCTAAAGATTTAGGAATTACATTATGATTTAGGACTTATGTTATGATTTAGGACTTAGGTTATGATTTAGGACTTAGGTTATGCTTTAGGACTTAGGTATGATTTAGGACTTAGATATGCTTTAGGACTTAGTTATGATTTAGGACTTAGTTATGATTTAGGACTTAGGTTATGATTTAGGACTTAGGTTATGATTAGGACTTAGGTATGCTTTAAGACTTAGGTATGCTTTAGGACTTAGGTTATGATTTAGGACTTACGTATGATTTAAGACTTAGCTAAAGATTTAGGACTTAGATTATGATTTAGGACTTAAGTATGATTTAGGACTTATGTTATGATTTAGGACTTAGGTTATGCTTTAGGACTTAGGTATGATTTAGGACTTAGGTTATTACTTAGGACTTAGGCATGATTTAGGACTTACGTATGATTTAGGACTTAGATATGCTTTAGGACTTAGTTATGATTTAGGACTTAGTTATGATTTAGGACTTAGGTTATGATTTAGGACTTAGGTATGCTTTAAGACTTAGGTATGCTTTAGGACTTAGGTATGATTTAGGACTTAGGTATGCTTTAGGACTTAGATATACTTTAGGACTTAGGTATGATTTAGGAATTAGATTATGATTTAGGACTTAGGTTATGCTTTATGACTTAGGTTATGCTTTAGGACTTAGGTTATGCTTTAGGACTTAGGTTATGCTTTAGGACTTAGGTTATACTTTAGGACTTAGGTTATGATTTAGGACTTAGGTTATGATTTAGGACTTACGTATGATTTAGGACTTAGCTAAAGATTTAGGACTTAGATTATGATTTAGGACTTAAGTATGATTTAGGACTTAGGTTATGCTTTAGGACTTAGGTTATGATTTAGGACTTAGGTATGATTTAAGACTTAGGTTATTACTTAGGACTTAGGCATGATTTAGGACTTACGTATGATTTAGGACTTAGATATGCTTTAGGACTTAGTTATGATTTAGGACTTATGTTATGATTTAGGACTTAGGTTATGATTAGGGCTTAGGTATGCTTTAAGACTTAGGTATGCTTTAGGACTTAGGTTATGATTTAGGACTTACGTATGATTTAGGACTTAGCTAAAGATTTAGGACTTAGATTATGATTTAGGACTTAAGTATGATTTAGGACTGATGTTATGATTTAGGACTTAGGTTATGATTTAGGACTTAGATATGCTTTAGGACTTAGTTATGATTTAGGACTTAGTTATGATGTAGGACTTAGGTTATGATTTAGGACTTAGGTTATGATTAGGACTTAGGTATGCTTTAAGACTTAGGTATGCTTTAGGACTTAGGTTATGATTTAGGACTTAGGTTATGATTTAAGACTTAGCTAAAGATTTAGGACTTAGATTATGATTTAGGACTTAAGTATGATTTAGGACTTATGTTATGATTTAGGACTTAGGTTATGCTTTAGGACTTAGGTATGATTTAGGACTTAAGTTATTACTTAGGACTTAGGCATGATTTAGGACTTACGTATGATTTAGGACTTAGATATGCTTTAGGACTTAGTTATGATTTACGACTTAGTTATGATTTAGGACTTAGGTTATGATTTAGGACTTAGGTTATGATTAGGACTTAGGTATGCTTTAAGACTTAGGTTATGATTTAGGACTTACGTATGATTTAGGACTTAGCTAAAGATTTAGGACTTAGATTATGATTTAGGACTTAAGTATGATTTAGGACTTAGGTTATGATTTAGGACTTAGCTAAAGATTTAGGAATTACATTATGATTTAGGACTTATGTTATGCTTTAGGACTTAGGTATGATTTAGGACTTAGGTTATGCTTTAGGACTTAGGTATGATTTAGGACTTAGATATGCTTTAGGACTTAGTTATGATTTAGGACTTAGTTATGATTTAGGACTTAGGTTATGATTTAGGACTTAGGTTATGATTAGGACTTAGGTATGCTTTAAGACTTAGGTATGCTTTAGGACTTAGGTTATGATTTAGGACTTACGTATGATTTAAGACTTAGCTAAAGATTTAGGACTTATATTATGATTTAGGACTTAAGTATGATTTAGGACTTATATTATGATTTAGGACTTAGGTTATGCTTTAGGACTTAGGTATGATTTAGGACTTAGGTTATTACTTAGGACTTAGGCATGATTTAGGACTTAGATATGCTTTAGGACTTAGTTATGATTTAGGACTTAGTTATGATTTAGGACTTAGGTTATGATTTAGGACTTAGGTATGCTTTAAGCCTTAGGTATGCTTTAGGACTTAGGTATGATTTAGGACTTAGGTATGCTTTAGGACTTAGATATACTTTAGGACTTAGGTATGATTTAGGAATTAGATTATGATTTAGGACTTAGGTTATGCTTTATGACTTAGGTTATGCTTTAGGACTTAGGTTATGCTTTAGGACTTAGGTTATGCTTTAGGACTTAGGTTATACTTTAGGACTTAGGTTATGATTTAGGACTTAGGTTATGATTTAGGACTTACGTATGATTTAGGACTTAGCTAAAGATTTAGGACTTAGATTATGATTTAGGACTTAAGTATGATTTAGGACTTAGGTTATGCTTTAGGACTTAGGTTATGATTTAGGACTTAGGTATGATTTAAGACTTAGGTTATTACTTAGGACTTAGGCATGATTTAGGACTTACGTATGATTTAGGACTTAGATATGCTTTAGGACTTAGTTATGATTTAGGACTTAGGTTATGATTTAGGACTTAGGTTATGATTAGGACTTAGGTATGCTTTAAGACTTAGGTATGCTTTAGGACTTAGGTTATGATTTAGGACTTACGTATGATTTAGGACTTAGCTAAAGATTTAGGACTTAGATTATGATTTAGGACTTAAGTATGATTTAGGACTGATGTTATGATTTAGGACTTAGGTTATGATTTAGGACTTAGGTTATGCTTTAGGACTTAGGTTATGATTAGGACTTAGGTATGCTTTAAGACTTAGGTATGATTTATGACTTAGGTTATTACTTAGGACTTAGGCATGATTTAGGACTTACGTATGATTTAGGACTTAGATATGCTTTAGGACTTAGTTATGATTTAGGATTTAGTTATGATTTAGGACTTAGGTTATGATTTAGGACTTAGGTTATGATTAGGACTTAGGTATGCTTTAAGACTTAGGTATGCTTTAGGACTTAGGTATGATTTAGGAATTAGATTATGATTTAGGACTTAGGTTATGCTTTAGGACTTAGGTTATGCTTTTGGACTTAGGTTATGCTTTAGGACTTAGGTTATGATTTAGGACTTAGGTTATGATTTAGGACTTACGTATGATTTAGGACTTAGCTAAAGATTTAGGACTTAGATTATGATTTAGGACTTAAGTATGATTTAGGACTTAGGTTATGCTTTAGGACTTAGGTTATGATTTAGGACTTAGGTATGATTTAGGACTTAGGTTATTACTTAGGACTTAGGCATGATTTAGGACTTACGTATGATTTAGGACTTAGATATGCTTTAGGACTTAGTTATGATTTAGGACTTAGTTATGATTTAGGACTTAGGTTATGATTTATGACTTAGGTTATGATTTAGGACTTAGGTATGCTTTAAGACTTAGGTATGCTTTAGGACTTAGGTTATTACTTAGGACTTAGGCATGATTTAGGACTTACGTATGATTTAGGACTTAGATATGCTTTAGGACTTAGTTATGATTTAGGACTTAGGTTATGATTTAGGACTTAGGTTATGATTAGGACTTAGGTATGCTTTAGGACTTAGTTATGATTTAGGACTTAGATATGCTTTAGGACTTAGTTATGATTTAGGAATTAGTTATGATTTAGGACTTAGGTTATGATTTATGACTTAAGTATGATTTAGGACTTAGCTAAAGTTTTAGGACTTAGATTATGATTTAGGACTTAAGTATGATTTAGCACTTAGGTTATGCTTTAGGACTTAGGTTATGATTTAGGACTTAGGCATGATTTAGGACTTAGGTTATTACTTAGGACTTAGGCTAGATTTAGGACTTACGTATGATTTAGGACTTAGATATGTTTTAGGACTTAGTTATGATTTAGGACTTAGTTATGATTTAGGACTTAGGTTATGATTTAGGACTTAGGTTATGATTAGGACTTAGGTATGCTTTAAGACTTAGGTATGCTTTAGGACTTAGGTTATGATTTAGGACTTACGTATGATTTAGGACTTAGCTAAAGATTTAGGACTTAGATTATGATTTAGGACTTAAGTATGATTTAGGACTTAGGTTATGATTTAGGACTTAGGTTATGCTTTAGGACTTAGGTTATGCTTTAGGACTTAGGTTATGCTTTAGGACTTAGGTTATACTTTAGGACTTAGGTTATGATTTAGGACTTAGGTTATGCTTTAGGACTTAGTTATGATTTAGGACTTAGGTTATGATTTAGGACTTAGGTTATGATTAGGACTTAGGTATGCTTTAAGACTTAGGTATGCTTTAGGACTTAGGTTATGATTTAGGACTTAAATATGATTTAAGACTTAGCTAAAGATTTAGGACTTAGATTATGATTTAGGACTTAAGTATGATTTAGGACTTATGTTATGATTTAGGACTTAGGTTATGCTTTAGGACTTAGGTATGATTTAGGACTTAGGTTATACTTTAGGACTTAGGTTATGATTTAGGACTTAGGTTATGATTTAGGACTTAGGTTATGATTAGGACTTAGGTATGCTTTAAGACTTAGGTATGCTTTAGGACTTAGGTTATGATTTAGGACTTACGTATGATTTAGGACTTAGCTAAAGATTTAGGACTTAGATTATGATTTAGGACTTAAGTATGATTTAGGACTTATGTTATGATTTAGGACTTAGGTTATGCTTTAGGACTTAGGTTATGCTTTACGACTTAGGTTATTCTTTAGGACTTAGGTTATACTTTAGGACTTAGGTTATGATTTAGGACTTAGGTTATGATTTAGGACTTACGTATGATTTAGGACTTAAGTATGATTTAGGACTTAGGTTATGCTTTAGGACTTAGGTTATGATTTAGGACTTAGGTATGATTTAGGACTTAGCTAAAGATTTAGGAATTAGATTATGATTTAGGACTTATGTTATGATTTAGGACTTAAGTTATGATTTAGGACTTAGGTTATGCTTTATGACTTAGGTTATGATTTAGGACTTAGGTTATGCTTTAGGACTTAGGTATGATTTAGGACTTAGGTTATTACTTAGGACTTAGGCATGATTTAGGACTTACGTATGATTTAGGACTTAGATATGGTTTAGGACTTAGTTATGATTTAGGACTTAGGTTATGATTTAGGACTTAGGTTATGATTAGGACTTAGGTATGCTTTAAGACTTAGGTATGCTTTAGGACTTAGGTTATGATTTAGGACTTACGTATGATTTAGGACTTAGCTAAAGATTTAGGACTTAGATTATGATTTAGGACTTAAGTATGATTTAGGACTTATGTTATGATTTAGGACTTAGGTTATGATTTAGGACTTAGGTTATGCTTTAGGACTTAGGTATGATTTAGGACTTAGGTTATTACTTAGGACTTAGGCATGATTTAGGACTTACGTATGATTTAGGACTTAGATATGCTTTAGGACATAGTTATGATTTAGTTCTTAGTTATGATTTAGGACTTAGGTTATGATTTAGGACTTAGGTTATGATTAGGACTTAGGTATGCTTTAAGACTTAGGTATGCTTTAGGACTTAGGTATGCTTTAAGACTTAGGTATGCTTTAGGACTTAGGTTATGCTTTAGGACTTAGGTTATGCTTTAGGACTTAGGTTATACTTTAGGACTTAGGTTATGATTTAGGACTTAGGTTATGATTTAGGACTTAGGTTATGCTTTAGGACTTAGGTATGATTTAGGACTTAGGTATGCTTTAGGACTTAGATATACTTTAGGACTTAGGTATGATTTAGGAATTAGATTATGATTTAGGACTTAGGTTATGCTTTATGACTTAGGTTATGCTTTAGGACTTAGGTTATGCTTTAGGACTTAGGTTATGCTTTAGGACTTAGGTTATACTTTAGGACTTAGGTTATGATTTAGGACTTAGGTTATGATTTAGGACTTACGTATGATTTAGGACTTAGCTAAAGATTTAGGACTTAGATTATGATTTAGGACTTAAGTATGATTTAGGACTTAGGTTATGCTTTAGGACTTAGGTTATGATTTAGGACTTAGGTATGATTTAAGACTTAGGTTATTACTTAGGACTTAGGCATGATTTAGGACTTACGTATGATTTAGGACTTAGATATGCTTTAGGACTTAGTTATGATTTAGGACTTATGTTATGATTTAGGACTTAGGTTATGATTAGGGCTTAGGTATGCTTTAAGACTTAGGTATGCTTTAGGACTTAGGTTATGATTTAGGACTTACGTATGATTTAGGACTTAGCTAAAGATTTAGGACTTAGATTATGATTTAGGACTTAAGTATGATTTAGGACTGATGTTATGATTTAGGACTTAGGTTATGATTTAGGACTTAGATATGCTTTAGGACTTAGTTATGATTTAGGACTTAGTTATGATTTAGGACTTAGGTTATGATTTAGGACTTAGGTTATGATTAGGACTTAGGTATGCTTTAAGACTTAGGTATGCTTTAGGACTTAGGTTATGATTTAGGACTTAGGTTATGATTTAAGACTTAGCTAAAGATTTAGGACTTAGATTATGATTTAGGACTTAAGTATGATTTAGGACTTATGTTATGATTTAGGACTTAGGTTATGCTTTAGGACTTAGGTATGATTTAGGACTTAAGTTATTACTTAGGACTTTGGCATGATTTAGGACTTACGTATGATTTAGGACTTAGATATGCTTTAGGACTTAGTTATGATTTACGACTTAGTTATGATTTAGGACTTAGGTTATGATTTAGGACTTAGGTTATGATTAGGACTTAGGTATGCTTTAAGACTTAGGTTATGATTTAGGACTTACGTATGATTTAGGACTTAGCTAAAGATTTAGGACTTAGATTATGATTTAGGACTTAAGTATGATTTAGGACTTATGTTATGATTTAGGACTTAGCTAAAGATTTAGGAATTACATTATGATTTAGGACTTAGGTTATGCTTTAGGACTTAGGTATGATTTAGGACTTAGGTTATGCTTTAGGACTTAGGTATGATTTAGGACTTAGATATGCTTTAGGACTTAGTTATGATTTAGGACTTAGTTATGATTTAGGACTTAGTTATGATTTAGGATTTAGTTATGATTTAGGACTTAGGTTATGATTTAGGACTTAGGTTATGATTAGGACTTAGGTATGCTTTAAGACTTAGGTATGCTTTAGGACTTAGGTATGATTTAGGAATTAGATTATGATTTAGGACTTAGGTTATGCTTTAGGACTTAGGTTATGCTTTTGGACTTAGGTTATGCTTTAGGACTTAGGTTATGATTTAGGACTTAGGTTATGATTTAGGACTTACGTATGATTTAGGACTTAGCTAAAGATTTAGGACTTAGATTATGATTTAGGACTTAGGTTATGCTTTAGGACTTAGGTTATGATTTAGGACTTAGGTATGATTTAGGACTTAGGTTATTACTTAGGACTTAGGCATGATTTAGGACTTACGTATGATTTAGGACTTAGATATGCTTTAGGACTTAGTTATGATTTAGGACTTAGTTATGATTTAGGACTTAGGTTATGATTTATGACTTAGGTTATGATTTAGGACTTAGGTATGCTTTAAGACTTAGGTATGCTTTAGGACTTAGGTTATTACTTAGGACTTAGGCATGATTTAGGACTTACGTATGATTTAGGACTTAGATATGCTTTAGGACTTAGTTATGATTTAGGACTTAGGTTATGATTTAGGACTTAGGTTATGATTAGGACTTAGGTATGCTTTAGGACTTAGTTATGATTTAGGACTTAGATATGCTTTAGGACTTAGTTATGATTTAGGACTTAGTTATGATTTAGGACTTAGGTTATGATTTATGACTTAAGTATGATTTAGGACTTAGCTAAAGTTTTAGGACTTAGATTATGATTTAGGACTTAAGTATGATTTAGCACTTAGGTTATGCTTTAGGACTTAGGTTATGATTTAGGACTTAGGCATGATTTAGGACTTAGGTTATTACTTAGGACTTAGGCTAGATTTAGGACTTACGTATGATTTAGGACTTAGATATGTTTTAGGACTTAGTTATGATTTAGGACTTAGTTATGATTTAGGACTTAGGTTATGATTTAGGACTTAGGTTATGATTAGGACTTAGGTATGCTTTAAGACTTAGGTATGCTTTAGGACTTAGGTTATGATTTAGGACTTACGTATGATTTAGGACTTAGCTAAAGATTTAGGACTTAGATTATGATTTAGGACTTAAGTATGATTTAGGACTTAGGTTATGATTTAGGACTTAGGTTATGCTTTAGGACTTAGGTTATGCTTTAGGACTTAGGTTATGCTTTAGGACTTAGGTTATACTTTAGGACTTAGGTTATGATTTAGGACTTAGGTTATGCTTTAGGACTTAGTTATGATTTAGGACTTAGGTTATGATTTAGGACTTAGGTTATGATTAGGACTTAGGTATGCTTTAAGACTTAGGTATGCTTTAGGACTTAGGTTATGATTTAGGACTTACATATGATTTAAGACTTAGCTAAAGATTTAGGACTTAGATTATGATTTAGGACTTAAGTATGATTTAGGACTTATGTTATGATTTAGGACTTAGGTTATGCTTTAGGACTTAGGTATGATTTAGGACTTAGGTTATACTTTAGGACTTAGGTTATGATTTAGGACTTAGGTTATGATTTAGGACTTAGGTTATGATTAGGACTTAGGTATGCTTTAAGACTTAGGTATGCTTTAGGACTTAGGTTATGATTTAGGACTTACGTATGATTTAGGACTTAGCTAAAGATTTAGGACTTAGATTATGATTTAGGACTTAAGTATGATTTAGGACTTATGTTATGATTTAGGACTTAGGTTATGCTTTAGGACTTAGGTTATGCTTTAGGACTTAGGTTATTCTTTAGGACTTAGGTTATACTTTAGGACTTAGGTTATGATTTAGGACTTAGGTTATGATTTAGGACTTACGTATGATTTAGGACTTAAGTATGATTTAGGACTTAGGTTATGCTTTAGGACTTAGGTTATGATTTAGGACTTAGGTATGATTTAGGACTTAGCTAAAGATTTAGGAATTAGATTATGATTTAGGACTTATGTTATGATTTAGGACTTAAGTTATGATTTAGGACTTAGGTTATGCTTTATGACTTAGGTTATGATTTAGGACTTAGGTTATGCTTTAGGACTTAGGTATGATTTAGGACTTAGGTTATTACTTAGGACTTAGGCATGATTTAGGACTTACGTATGATTTAGGACTTAGATATGGTTTAGGACTTAGTTATGATTTAGGACTTAGGTTATGATTTAGGACTTAGGTTATGATTAGGACTTAGGTATGCTTTAAGACTTAGGTATGCTTTAGGACTTAGGTTATGATTTAGGACTTACGTATGATTTAGGACTTAGCTAAAGATTTAGGACTTAGATTATGATTTAGGACTTAAGTATGATTTAGGACTTAGGTTATGCTTTAGGACTTAGGTTATGATTAGGACTTAGGTATGCTTTAAGACTTAGGTTATGCTTTAGGACTTAGGTATGATTTAGGACTTAGGTTATTACTTAGGACTTAGGCATGATTTAGGACTTACGTATGATTTAGGACTTAGATATGCTTTAGGACATAGTTATGATTTAGTTCTTAGTTATGATTTAGGACTTAGGTTATGATTTAGGACTTAGGTTATGATTAGGACTTAGGTATGCTTTAAGACTTAGGTATGCTTTAGGACTTAGGTATGCTTTAAGACTTAGGTATGCTTTAGGACTTAGGTTATGCTTTAGGACTTAGGTTATGCTTTAGGACTTAGGTTATACTTTAGGACTTAGGTTATGATTTAGGACTTAGGTTATGCTTTAGGACTTAGTTATGATTTAGGACTTAGGTTATGATTTAGGACTTAGGTTATGATTAGGACTTAGGTATGCTTTAAGACTTAGGTATGCTTTAGGACTTAGGTTATGATTTAGGACTTACATATGATTTAAGACTTAGCTAAAGATTTAGGACTTAGATTATGATTTAGGACTTAAGTATGATTTAGGACTTATGTTATGATTTAGGACTTAGGTTATGCTTTAGGACTTAGGTATGATTTAGGACTTAGGTTATACTTTAGGACTTAGGTTATGATTTAGGACTTAGGTTATGATTTAGGACTTACGTATGATTTAGGACTTAGCTAAAGTTTTAGGACTTAGATTATGATTTAGGACTTAAGTATGATTTAGCACTTAGGTTATGCTTTAGGACTTAGGTTATGATTTAGGACTTAGGCATGATTTAGGACTTAGGTTATTACTTAGGACTTAGGCTAGATTTAGGACTTACGTATGATTTAGGACTTAGATATGCTTTAGGACTTAGTTATGATTTAGGACTTAGTTATGATTTAGGACTTAGGTTATGATTTAGGACTTAGGTTATGATTAGGACTTAGGTATGCTTTAAGACTTAGGTTATGCTTTAGGACTTAGGTTATGATTTAGGACTTACGTATGATTTAGGACTTAGCTAAAGATTTAGGACTTAGATTATGATTTAGGACTTAAGTATGATTTAGGACTTAGGTTATGCTTTAGGACTTAGGTTATGATTTAGGACTTAGGTATGATTTAGGACTTAGGTTATTACTTAGGTCTTAGGCATGATTTAGGACTTACGTATGATTTAGGACTTAGATATGCTTTAGGACTTAGGTATGATTTAGGAATTAGATTATGATTTAGGACTTAGGTTATGCTTTAGGACTTAGGTTATGCTTTAGGACTTAGGTTATGCTTTAGGACTTAGGTTATACTTTAGGACTTAGGTTATGATTTAGGACTTAGGTTATGATTTAGGACTTACGTATGATTTAGGACTTAGCTAAAGATTTAGGACTTAGATTATGATTTAGGACTTAAGTATGATTTAGGACTTAGGTTATGATTTAGGACTTAAGTATGATTTAGGACTTAGGTTATGCTTTAGGACTTAGGTTATGATTTAGGACTTAGGTTATGATTTAGGACTTAGGTTATGATTAGGACTTAGGTATGCTTTAAGACTTAGGTATGCTTTAGGACTTAGGTATGATTTAGGAATTAGATTATGATTTAGGACTTATGTTATGATTTAGGACTTAGGTTATGATTTAGGACTTAGATATGCTTTAGGACTTAGTTATGATTTAGGACTTAGTTATGATTTAGGACTTAGGTTATGATTTAGGACTTAGGTTATGATTAGGACTTAGGTATGCTTTAAGACTTAGGTATGCTTTAGGACTTAGGTTATGCTTTAGGACTTAGGTTATGCTTTAGGACTTAGGTTATGATTTAGGACTTAGGTTATGATTTAGGACTTAGGTTATGATTAGGACTTAGGTATGCTTTAAGACTTAGGTATGCTTTAGGACTTAGGTATGATTTAGGAATTAGATTATGATTTAGGACTTATGTTATGATTTAGGACTTAGGTTATGATTTAGGACTTAGATATGCTTTAGGACTTAGTTATGATTTAGGACTTAGTTATGATTTAGGACTTAGGTTATGATTTAGGACTTAGGTTATGATTAGGACTTAGGTATGCTTTAAGACTTAGGTATGCTTTAGGACTTAGGTTATGCTTTAGGACTTAGGTTATGCTTTAGGACTTAGGTTATGCTTTAGGACTTAGGTTATGATTTAGGACTTAGGTTATGATTTAGGACTTAGGTTATGCTTTAGGACTTAGGTATGATTTAGGACTTAGGTATGATTTAGGACTTAGCTAAAGATTTAGGAATTACATTATGATTTAGGACTTATGTTATGATTTAGGACTTAGGTTATGATTGAGGACTTAGGTTATGCTTTAGGACTTAGGTATGATTTAGGACTTAGATATGCTTTAGGACTTAGTTATGATTTAGGACTTAGTTATGATTTAGGACTTAGGTTATGATTTAGGACTTAGGTTATGATTAGGACTTAAGTATGCTTTAAGACTTAGGTATGCTTTAGGACTTAGGTTATGATTTAGGACTTAGGTTATGATTTAAGACTTAGCTAAATATTTAGGACTTAGATTATGATTTAGGACTTAAGTATGATTTAGGACTTATGTTATGATTTAGGACTTAGGTTATGCTTTAGGACTTAGGTATGATTTAGGACTTAGGTTATGATTAGGACTTAGGTATGCTTTAAGACTTAGGTTATGATTTAGGACTTACGTATGATTTAGGACTTAGCTAAAGATTTAGGACTTAGATTATGATTTAGGACTTAAGTATGATTTAGGACTTATGTTATGATTTAGGACTTAGCTAAAGATTTAGGAATTACATTATGATTTAGGACTTATGTTATGATTTAGGACTTAGGTTATGATTTAGGACTTAGGTTATGCTTTAGGACTTAGGTATGATTTAGGACTTATGTTATGATTTAGGACTTAGCTAAAGATTTAGGAATTACATTATGATTTAGGACTTATGTTATGATTTAGGACTTAGGTTATGATTTAGGACTTAGGTTATGCTTTAGGACTTAGGTATGATTTAGGACTTAGATATGCTTTAGGACTTAGTTATGATTTAGGACTTAGTTATGATTTAGGACTTAGGTTATGATTTAGGACTTAGGTTATGATTAGGACTTAGGTATGCTTTAAGACTTAGGTATGCTTTAGGACTTAGGTTATGATTTAGGACTTACGTATGATTTAAGACTTAGCTAAAGATTTAGGACTTAGATTATGATTTAGGACTTAAGTATGATTTAGGACTTATGTTATGATTTAGGACTTAGGTTATGCTTTAGGACTTAGGTATGATTTAGGACTTAGGTTATTACTTAGGACTTAGGCATGATTTAGGACTTACGTATGATTTAGGACTTAGATATGCTTTAGGACTTAGTTATGATTTAGGACTTAGTTATGATTTAGGACTTAGGTTATGATTTAGGACTTAGGTATGCTTTAAGACTTAGGTATGCTTTAGGACTTAGGTATGATTTAGGACTTAGGTATGCTTTAGGACTTAGATATACTTTAGGACTTAGGTATGATTTAGGAATTAGATTATGATTTAGGACTTAGGTTATGCTTTATGACTTAGGTTATGCTTTAGGACTTAGGTTATGCTTTAGGACTTAGGTTATGATTAGGACTTAGGTATGCTTTAAGACTTAGGTATGCTTTAGGACTTAGGTATGATTTAGGAATTAGATTATGATTTAGGACTTATGTTATGATTTAGGACTTAGGTTATGATTTAGGACTTAGATATGCTTTAGGACTTAGTTATGATTTAGGACTTAGTTATGATTTAGGACTTAGGTTATGATTTAGGACTTAGGTTATGATTAGGACTTAGGTATGCTTTAAGACTTAGGTATGCTTTAGGACTTAGGTTATGCTTTAGGACTTAGGTTATGCTTTAGGACTTAGGTTATGATTTAGGACTTAGGTTATGATTTAGGACTTAGGTTATGCTTTAGGACTTAGGTATGATTTAGGACTTAGGTATGATTTAGGACTTAGCTAAAGATTTAGGAATTACATAATGATTTAGGACTTATGTTATGATTTAGGACTTAGGTTATGATTGAGGACTTAGGTTATGCTTTAGGACTTAGGTATGATTTAGGACTTAGATATGCTTTAGGACTTAGTTATGATTTAGGACTTAGATATGCTTTAGGACTTAGTTATGATTTAGGACTTAGGTTATGATTTAGGACTTAGGTTATGATTAGGACTTAAGCATGCTTTAAGACTTAGGTATGCTTTAGGACTTAGGTTATGATTTAGGACTTAGGTTATGATTTAAGACTTAGCTAAATATTTAGGACTTAGATTATGATTTAGGACTTAAGTATGATTTAGGACTTATGTTATGATTTAGGACTTAGGTTATGCTTTAGGACTTAGGTATGATTTAGGACTTAGGTTATTACTTAGGACTTAGGCATGATTTAGGACTTACGTATGATTTAGGACTTAGATATGCTTTAGGACTTAGTTATGATTTACGACTTAGTTATGATTTAGGACTTAGGTTATGATTTAGGACTTAGGTTATGATTAGGACTTAGGTATGCTTTAAGACTTAGGTTATGATTTAGGACTTACGTATGATTTAGGACTTAGCTAAAGATTTAGGACTTAGATTATGATTTAGGACTTAAGTATGATTTAGGACTTATGTTATGATTTAGGACTTAGCTAAAGATTTAGGAATTACATTATGATTTAGGACTTATGTTATGATTTAGGACTTAGGTTATGATTTAGGACTTAGGTTATGCTTTAGGACTTAGGTATGATTTAGGACTTAGATATGCTTTAGGACTTAGTTATGATTTAGGACTTAGTTATGATTTAGGACTTAGGTTATGATTTAGGACTTAGGTTATGATTAGGACTTAGGTATGCTTTAAGACTTAGGTATGCTTTAGGACTTAGGTTATGATTTAGGACTTACGTATGATTTAAGACTTAGCTAAAGATTTAGGACTTAGATTATGATTTAGGACTTAAGTATGATTTAGGACTTATGTTATGATTTAGGACTTAGGTTATGCTTTAGGACTTAGGTATGATTTAGGACTTAGGTTATTACTTAGGACTTAGGCATGATTTAGGACTTACGTATGATTTAGGACTTAGATATGCTTTAGGACTTAGTTATGATTTAGGACTTAGTTATGATTTAGGACTTAGGTTATGATTTAGGACTTAGGTATGCTTTAAGACTTAGGTATGCTTTAGGACTTAGGTATGATTTAGGACTTAGGTATGCTTTAGGACTTAGATATACTTTAGGACTTAGGTATGATTTAGGAATTAGATTATGATTTAGGACTTAGGTTATGCTTTATGACTTAGGTTATGCTTTAGGACTTAGGTTATGCTTTAGGACTTAGGTTATGCTTTAGGACTTAGGTTATACTTTAGGACTTAGGTTATGATTTAGGACTTAGGTTATGATTTAGGACTTACGTATGATTTAGGACTTAGCTAAAGATTTAGGACTTAGATTATGATTTAGGACTTAAGTATGATTTAGGACTTAGGTTATGCTTTAGGACTTAGGTTATGATTTAGGACTTAGGTATGATTTAAGACTTAGGTTATTACTTAGGACTTAGGCATGATTTAGGACTTACGTATGATTTAGGACTTAGATATGCTTTAGGACTTAGTTATGATTTAGGACTTATGTTATGATTTAGGACTTAGGTTATGATTAGGGCTTAGGTATGCTTTAAGACTTAGGTATGCTTTAGGACTTAGGTTATGATTTAGGACTTACGTATGATTTAGGACTTAGCTAAAGATTTAGGACTTAGATTATGATTTAGGACTTAAGTATGATTTAGGACTGATGTTATGATTTAGGACTTAGGTTATGATTTAGGACTTAGATATGCTTTAGGACTTAGTTATGATTTAGGACTTAGTTATGATGTAGGACTTAGGTTATGATTTAGGACTTAGGTTATGATTAGGACTTAGGTATGCTTTAAGACTTAGGTATGCTTTAGGACTTAGGTTATGATTTAGGACTTAGGTTATGATTTAAGACTTAGCTAAAGATTTAGGACTTAGATTATGATTTAGGACTTAAGTATGATTTAGGACTTATGTTATGATTTAGGACTTAGGTTATGCTTTAGGACTTAGGTATGATTTAGGACTTAAGTTATTACTTAGGACTTAGGCATGATTTAGGACTTACGTATGATTTAGGACTTAGATATGCTTTAGGACTTAGTTATGATTTACGACTTAGTTATGATTTAGGACTTAGGTTATGATTTAGGACTTAGGTTATGATTAGGACTTAGGTATGCTTTAAGACTTAGGTTATGATTTAGGACTTACGTATGATTTAGGACTTAGCTAAAGATTTAGGACTTAGATTATGATTTAGGACTTAAGTATGATTTAGGACTTAGGTTATGATTTAGGACTTAGCTAAAGATTTAGGAATTACATTATGATTTAGGACTTATGTTATGCTTTAGGACTTAGGTATGATTTAGGACTTAGGTTATGCTTTAGGACTTAGGTATGATTTAGGACTTAGATATGCTTTAGGACTTAGTTATGATTTAGGACTTAGTTATGATTTAGGACTTAGGTTATGATTTAGGACTTAGGTTATGATTAGGACTTAGGTATGCTTTAAGACTTAGGTATGCTTTAGGACTTAGGTTATGATTTAGGACTTACGTATGATTTAAGACTTAGCTAAAGATTTAGGACTTATATTATGATTTAGGACTTAAGTATGATTTAGGACTTATATTATGATTTAGGACTTAGGTTATGCTTTAGGACTTAGGTATGATTTAGGACTTAGGTTATTACTTAGGACTTAGGCATGATTTAGGACTTAGATATGCTTTAGGACTTAGTTATGATTTAGGACTTAGTTATGATTTAGGACTTAGGTTATGATTTAGGACTTAGGTATGCTTTAAGCCTTAGGTATGCTTTAGGACTTAGGTATGATTTAGGACTTAGGTATGCTTTAGGACTTAGATATACTTTAGGACTTAGGTATGATTTAGGAATTAGATTATGATTTAGGACTTAGGTTATGCTTTATGACTTAGGTTATGCTTTAGGACTTAGGTTATGCTTTAGGACTTAGGTTATGCTTTAGGACTTAGGTTATACTTTAGGACTTAGGTTATGATTTAGGACTTAGGTTATGATTTAGGACTTACGTATGATTTAGGACTTAGCTAAAGATTTAGGACTTAGATTATGATTTAGGACTTAAGTATGATTTAGGACTTAGGTTATGCTTTAGGACTTAGGTTATGATTTAGGACTTAGGTATGATTTAAGACTTAGGTTATTACTTAGGACTTAGGCATGATTTAGGACTTACGTATGATTTAGGACTTAGATATGCTTTAGGACTTAGTTATGATTTAGGACTTAGGTTATGATTTAGGACTTAGGTTATGATTAGGACTTAGGTATGCTTTAAGACTTAGGTATGCTTTAGGACTTAGGTTATGATTTAGGACTTACGTATGATTTAGGACTTAGCTAAAGATTTAGGACTTAGATTATGATTTAGGACTTAAGTATGATTTAGGACTGATGTTATGATTTAGGACTTAGGTTATGATTTAGGACTTAGGTTATGCTTTAGGACTTAGGTTATGATTAGGACTTAGGTATGCTTTAAGACTTAGGTATGATTTATGACTTAGGTTATGATTTAGGACTTAGGTTATGCTTTAGGACTTAGGTATGATTTAGGACTTAGGTATGATTTAGGACTTAGCTAAAGATTTAGGAATTACATTATGATTTAGGACTTATGTTATGATTTAGGACTTAGGTTATGATTGAGGACTTAGGTTATGCTTTAGGACTTAGGTATGATTTAGGACTTAGATATGCTTTAGGACTTAGTTATGATTTAGGACTTAGTTATGATTTAGGACTTAGGTTATGATTTAGGACTTAGGTTATGATTAGGACTTAAGTATGCTTTAAGACTTAGGTATGCTTTAGGACTTAGGTTATGATTTAGGACTTAGGTTATGATTTAAGACTTAGCTAAATATTTAGGACTTAGATTATGATTTAGGACTTAAGTATGATTTAGGACTTATGTTATGATTTAGGACTTAGGTTATGCTTTAGGACTTAGGTATGATTTAGGACTTAGGTTATGATTAGGACTTAGGTATGCTTTAAGACTTAGGTTATGATTTAGGACTTACGTATGATTTAGGACTTAGCTAAAGATTTAGGACTTAGATTATGATTTAGGACTTAAGTATGATTTAGGACTTATGTTATGATTTAGGACTTAGCTAAAGATTTAGGAATTACATTATGATTTAGGACTTATGTTATGATTTAGGACTTAGGTTATGATTTAGGACTTAGGTTATGCTTTAGGACTTAGGTATGATTTAGGACTTATGTTATGATTTAGGACTTAGCTAAAGATTTAGGAATTACATTATGATTTAGGACTTATGTTATGATTTAGGACTTAGGTTATGATTTAGGACTTAGGTTATGCTTTAGGACTTAGGTATGATTTAGGACTTAGATATGCTTTAGGACTTAGTTATGATTTAGGACTTAGTTATGATTTAGGACTTAGGTTATGATTTAGGACTTAGGTTATGATTAGGACTTAGGTATGCTTTAAGACTTAGGTATGCTTTAGGACTTAGGTTATGATTTAGGACTTACGTATGATTTAAGACTTAGCTAAAGATTTAGGACTTAGATTATGATTTAGGACTTAAGTATGATTTAGGACTTATGTTATGATTTAGGACTTAGGTTATGCTTTAGGACTTAGGTATGATTTAGGACTTAGGTTATTACTTAGGACTTAGGCATGATTTAGGACTTACGTATGATTTAGGACTTAGATATGCTTTAGGACTTAGTTATGATTTAGGACTTAGTTATGATTTAGGACTTAGGTTATGATTTAGGACTTAGGTATGCTTTAAGACTTAGGTATGCTTTAGGACTTAGGTATGATTTAGGACTTAGGTATGCTTTAGGACTTAGATATACTTTAGGACTTAGGTATGATTTAGGAATTAGATTATGATTTAGGACTTAGGTTATGCTTTATGACTTAGGTTATGCTTTAGGACTTAGGTTATGCTTTAGGACTTAGGTTATGATTAGGACTTAGGTATGCTTTAAGACTTAGGTATGCTTTAGGACTTAGGTATGATTTAGGAATTAGATTATGATTTAGGACTTATGTTATGATTTAGGACTTAGGTTATGATTTAGGACTTAGATATGCTTTAGGACTTAGTTATGATTTAGGACTTAGTTATGATTTAGGACTTAGGTTATGATTTAGGACTTAGGTTATGATTAGGACTTAGGTATGCTTTAAGACTTAGGTATGCTTTAGGACTTAGGTTATGCTTTAGGACTTAGGTTATGCTTTAGGACTTAGGTTATGATTTAGGACTTAGGTTATGATTTAGGACTTAGGTTATGCTTTAGGACTTAGGTATGATTTAGGACTTAGGTATGATTTAGGACTTAGCTAAAGATTTAGGAATTACATAATGATTTAGGACTTATGTTATGATTTAGGACTTAGGTTATGATTGAGGACTTAGGTTATGCTTTAGGACTTAGGTATGATTTAGGACTTAGATATGCTTTAGGACTTAGTTATGATTTAGGACTTAGATATGCTTTAGGACTTAGTTATGATTTAGGACTTAGGTTATGATTTAGGACTTAGGTTATGATTAGGACTTAAGCATGCTTTAAGACTTAGGTATGCTTTAGGACTTAGGTTATGATTTAGGACTTAGGTTATGATTTAAGACTTAGCTAAATATTTAGGACTTAGATTATGATTTAGGACTTAAGTATGATTTAGGACTTATGTTATGATTTAGGACTTAGGTTATGCTTTAGGACTTAGGTATGATTTAGGACTTAGGTTATTACTTAGGACTTAGGCATGATTTAGGACTTACGTATGATTTAGGACTTAGATATGCTTTAGGACTTAGTTATGATTTACGACTTAGTTATGATTTAGGACTTAGGTTATGATTTAGGACTTAGGTTATGATTAGGACTTAGGTATGCTTTAAGACTTAGGTTATGATTTAGGACTTACGTATGATTTAGGACTTAGCTAAAGATTTAGGACTTAGATTATGATTTAGGACTTAAGTATGATTTAGGACTTATGTTATGATTTAGGACTTAGCTAAAGATTTAGGAATTACATTATGATTTAGGACTTATGTTATGATTTAGGACTTAGGTTATGATTTAGGACTTAGGTTATGCTTTAGGACTTAGGTATGATTTAGGACTTAGATATGCTTTAGGACTTAGTTATGATTTAGGACTTAGGTATGATTTAGGACTTAGGTTATGATTTAGGACTTAGGTTATGATTAGGACTTAGGTATGCTTTAAGACTTAGGTATGCTTTAGGACTTAGGTTATGATTTAGGACTTACGTATGATTTAAGACTTAGCTAAAGATTTAGGACTTAGATTATGATTTAGGACTTAAGTATGATTTAGGACTTATGTTATGATTTAGGACTTAGGTTATGCTTTAGGACTTAGGTATGATTTAGGACTTAGGTTATTACTTAGGACTTAGGCATGATTTAGGACTTACGTATGATTTAGGACTTAGATATGCTTTAGGACTTAGTTATGATTTAGGACTTAGTTATGATTTAGGACTTAGGTTATGATTTAGGACTTAGGTATGCTTTAAGACTTAGGTATGCTTTAGGACTTAGGTATGATTTAGGACTTAGGTATGCTTTAGGACTTAGATATACTTTAGGACTTAGGTATGATTTAGGAATTAGATTATGATTTAGGACTTAGGTTATGCTTTATGACTTAGGTTATGCTTTAGGACTTAGGTTATGCTTTAGGACTTAGGTTATGCTTTAGGACTTAGGTTATACTTTAGGACTTAGGTTATGATTTAGGACTTAGGTTATGATTTAGGACTTACGTATGATTTAGGACTTAGCTAAAGATTTAGGACTTAGATTATGATTTAGGACTTAAGTATGATTTAGGACTTAGGTTATGCTTTAGGACTTAGGTTATGATTTAGGACTTAGGTATGATTTAAGACTTAGGTTATTACTTAGGACTTAGGCATGATTTAGGACTTACGTATGATTTAGGACTTAGATATGCTTTAGGACTTAGTTATGATTTAGGACTTATGTTATGATTTAGGACTTAGGTTATGATTAGGGCTTAGGTATGCTTTAAGACTTAGGTATGCTTTAGGACTTAGGTTATGATTTAGGACTTACGTATGATTTAGGACTTAGCTAAAGATTTAGGACTTAGATTATGATTTAGGACTTAAGTATGATTTAGGACTGATGTTATGATTTAGGACTTAGGTTATGATTTAGGACTTAGATATGCTTTAGGACTTAGTTATGATTTAGGACTTAGTTATGATGTAGGACTTAGGTTATGATTTAGGACTTAGGTTATGATTAGGACTTAGGTATGCTTTAAGACTTAGGTATGCTTTAGGACTTAGGTTATGATTTAGGACTTAGGTTATGATTTAAGACTTAGCTAAAGATTTAGGACTTAGATTATGATTTAGGACTTAAGTATGATTTAGGACTTATGTTATGATTTAGGACTTAGGTTATGCTTTAGGACTTAGGTATGATTTAGGACTTAAGTTATTACTTAGGACTTAGGCATGATTTAGGACTTACGTATGATTTAGGACTTAGATATGCTTTAGGACTTAGTTATGATTTACGACTTAGTTATGATTTAGGACTTAGGTTATGATTTAGGACTTAGGTTATGATTAGGACTTAGGTATGCTTTAAGACTTAGGTTATGATTTAGGACTTACGTATGATTTAGGACTTAGCTAAAGATTTAGGACTTAGATTATGATTTAGGACTTAAGTATGATTTAGGACTTAGGTTATGATTTAGGACTTAGCTAAAGATTTAGGAATTACATTATGATTTAGGACTTATGTTATGCTTTAGGACTTAGGTATGATTTAGGACTTAGGTTATGCTTTAGGACTTAGGTATGATTTAGGACTTAGATATGCTTTAGGACTTAGTTATGATTTAGGACTTAGTTATGATTTAGGACTTAGGTTATGATTTAGGACTTAGGTTATGATTAGGACTTAGGTATGCTTTAAGACTTAGGTATGCTTTAGGACTTAGGTTATGATTTAGGACTTACGTATGATTTAAGACTTAGCTAAAGATTTAGGACTTATATTATGATTTAGGACTTAAGTATGATTTAGGACTTATATTATGATTTAGGACTTAGGTTATGCTTTAGGACTTAGGTATGATTTAGGACTTAGGTTATTACTTAGGACTTAGGCATGATTTAGGACTTAGATATGCTTTAGGACTTAGTTATGATTTAGGACTTAGTTATGATTTAGGACTTAGGTTATGATTTAGGACTTAGGTATGCTTTAAGCCTTAGGTATGCTTTAGGACTTAGGTATGATTTAGGACTTAGGTATGCTTTAGGACTTAGATATACTTTAGGACTTAGGTATGATTTAGGAATTAGATTATGATTTAGGACTTAGGTTATGCTTTATGACTTAGGTTATGCTTTAGGACTTAGGTTATGCTTTAGGACTTAGGTTATGCTTTAGGACTTAGGTTATACTTTAGGACTTAGGTTATGATTTAGGACTTAGGTTATGATTTAGGACTTACGTATGATTTAGGACTTAGCTAAAGATTTAGGACTTAGATTATGATTTAGGACTTAAGTATGATTTAGGACTTAGGTTATGCTTTAGGACTTAGGTTATGATTTAGGACTTAGGTATGATTTAAGACTTAGGTTATTACTTAGGACTTAGGCATGATTTAGGACTTACGTATGATTTAGGACTTAGATATGCTTTAGGACTTAGTTATGATTTAGGACTTAGGTTATGATTTAGGACTTAGGTTATGATTAGGACTTAGGTATGCTTTAAGACTTAGGTATGCTTTAGGACTTAGGTTATGATTTAGGACTTACGTATGATTTAGGACTTAGCTAAAGATTTAGGACTTAGATTATGATTTAGGACTTAAGTATGATTTAGGACTGATGTTATGATTTAGGACTTAGGTTATGATTTAGGACTTAGGTTATGCTTTAGGACTTAGGTTATGATTAGGACTTAGGTATGCTTTAAGACTTAGGTATGATTTATGACTTAGGTTATTACTTAGGACTTAGGCATGATTTAGGACTTACGTATGATTTAGGACTTAGATATGCTTTAGGACTTAGTTATGATTTAGGATTTAGTTATGATTTAGGACTTAGGTTATGATTTAGGACTTAGGTTATGATTAGGACTTAGGTATGCTTTAAGACTTAGGTATGCTTTAGGACTTAGGTATGATTTAGGAATTAGATTATGATTTAGGACTTAGGTTATGCTTTAGGACTTAGGTTATGCTTTTGGACTTAGGTTATGCTTTAGGACTTAGGTTATGATTTAGGACTTAGGTTATGATTTAGGACTTACGTATGATTTAGGACTTAGCTAAAGATTTAGGACTTAGATTATGATTTAGGACTTAAGTATGATTTAGGACTTAGGTTATGCTTTAGGACTTAGGTTATGATTTAGGACTTAGGTATGATTTAGGACTTAGGTTATTACTTAGGACTTAGGCATGATTTAGGACTTAGGTTATGATTTAGGACTTAGGTTATGATTAGGACTTAGGTATGCTTTAAGACTTAGGTTATGATTTAGGACTTACGTATGATTTAGGACTTAGCTAAAGATTTAGGACTTAGATTATGATTTAGGACTTAAGTATGATTTAGGACTTAGGTTATGATTTAGGACTTAGCTAAAGATTTAGGAATTACATTATGATTTAGGACTTATGTTATGCTTTAGGACTTAGGTATGATTTAGGACTTAGGTTATGCTTTAGGACTTAGGTATGATTTAGGACTTAGATATGCTTTAGGACTTAGTTATGATTTAGGACTTAGTTATGATTTAGGACTTAGGTTATGATTTAGGACTTAGGTTATGATTAGGACTTAGGTATGCTTTAAGACTTAGGTATGCTTTAGGACTTAGGTTATGATTTAGGACTTACGTATGATTTAAGACTTAGCTAAAGATTTAGGACTTATATTATGATTTAGGACTTAAGTATGATTTAGGACTTATATTATGATTTAGGACTTAGGTTATGCTTTAGGACTTAGGTATGATTTAGGACTTAGGTTATTACTTAGGACTTAGGCATGATTTAGGACTTAGATATGCTTTAGGACTTAGTTATGATTTAGGACTTAGTTATGATTTAGGACTTAGGTTATGATTTAGGACTTAGGTATGCTTTAAGCCTTAGGTATGCTTTAGGACTTAGGTATGATTTAGGACTTAGGTATGCTTTAGGACTTAGATATACTTTAGGACTTAGGTATGATTTAGGAATTAGATTATGATTTAGGACTTAGGTTATGCTTTATGACTTAGGTTATGCTTTAGGACTTAGGTTATGCTTTAGGACTTAGGTTATGCTTTAGGACTTAGGTTATACTTTAGGACTTAGGTTATGATTTAGGACTTAGGTTATGATTTAGGACTTACGTATGATTTAGGACTTAGCTAAAGATTTAGGACTTAGATTATGATTTAGGACTTAAGTATGATTTAGGACTTAGGTTATGCTTTAGGACTTAGGTTATGATTTAGGACTTAGGTATGATTTAAGACTTAGGTTATTACTTAGGACTTAGGCATGATTTAGGACTTACGTATGATTTAGGACTTAGATATGCTTTAGGACTTAGTTATGATTTAGGACTTAGGTTATGATTTAGGACTTAGGTTATGATTAGGACTTAGGTATGCTTTAAGACTTAGGTATGCTTTAGGACTTAGGTTATGATTTAGGACTTACGTATGATTTAGGACTTAGCTAAAGATTTAGGACTTAGATTATGATTTAGGACTTAAGTATGATTTAGGACTGATGTTATGATTTAGGACTTAGGTTATGATTTAGGACTTAGGTTATGCTTTAGGACTTAGGTTATGATTAGGACTTAGGTATGCTTTAAGACTTAGGTATGATTTATGACTTAGGTTATTACTTAGGACTTAGGCATGATTTAGGACTTACGTATGATTTAGGACTTAGATATGCTTTAGGACTTAGTTATGATTTAGGATTTAGTTATGATTTAGGACTTAGGTTATGATTTAGGACTTAGGTTATGATTAGGACTTAGGTATGCTTTAAGACTTAGGTATGCTTTAGGACTTAGGTATGATTTAGGAATTAGATTATGATTTAGGACTTAGGTTATGCTTTAGGACTTAGGTTATGCTTTTGGACTTAGGTTATGCTTTAGGACTTAGGTTATGATTTAGGACTTAGGTTATGATTTAGGACTTACGTATGATTTAGGACTTAGCTAAAGATTTAGGACTTAGATTATGATTTAGGACTTAAGTATGATTTAGGACTTAGGTTATGCTTTAGGACTTAGGTTATGATTTAGGACTTAGGTATGATTTAGGACTTAGGTTATTACTTAGGACTTAGGCATGATTTAGGACTTACGTATGATTTAGGACTTAGATATGCTTTAGGACTTAGTTATGATTTAGGACTTAGTTATGATTTAGGACTTAGGTTATGATTTATGACTTAGGTTATGATTTAGGACTTAGGTATGCTTTAAGACTTAGGTATGCTTTAGGACTTAGGTTATTACTTAGGACTTAGGCATGATTTAGGACTTACGTATGATTTAGGACTTAGATATGCTTTAGGACTTAGTTATGATTTAGGACTTAGGTTATGATTTAGGACTTAGGTTATGATTAGGACTTAGGTATGCTTTAGGACTTAGTTATGATTTAGGACTTAGATATGCTTTAGGACTTAGTTATGATTTAGGAATTAGTTATGATTTAGGACTTAGGTTATGATTTATGACTTAAGTATGATTTAGGACTTAGCTAAAGTTTTAGGACTTAGATTATGATTTAGGACTTAAGTATGATTTAGCACTTAGGTTATGCTTTAGGACTTAGGTTATGATTTAGGACTTAGGCATGATTTAGGAATTAGATTATGATTTAGGACTTATGTTATGATTTAGGACTTAGGTTATGATTTAGGACTTAGATATGCTTTAGGACTTAGTTATGATTTAGGACTTAGTTATGATTTAGGACTTAGGTTATGATTTAGGACTTAGGTTATGATTAGGACTTAGGTATGCTTTAAGACTTAGGTATGCTTTAGGACTTAGGTTATGCTTTAGGACTTAGGTTATGCTTTAGGACTTAGGTTATGATTTAGGACTTAGGTTATGATTTAGGACTTAGGTTATGCTTTAGGACTTAGGTATGATTTAGGACTTAGGTATGATTTAGGACTTAGCTAAAGATTTAGGAATTACATAATGATTTAGGACTTATGTTATGATTTAGGACTTAGGTTATGATTGAGGACTTAGGTTATGCTTTAGGACTTAGGTATGATTTAGGACTTAGATATGCTTTAGGACTTAGTTATGATTTAGGACTTAGATATGCTTTAGGACTTAGTTATGATTTAGGACTTAGGTTATGATTTAGGACTTAGGTTATGATTAGGACTTAAGCATGCTTTAAGACTTAGGTATGCTTTAGGACTTAGGTTATGATTTAGGACTTAGGTTATGATTTAAGACTTAGCTAAATATTTAGGACTTAGATTATGATTTAGGACTTAAGTATGATTTAGGACTTATGTTATGATTTAGGACTTAGGTTATGCTTTAGGACTTAGGTATGATTTAGGACTTAGGTTATTACTTAGGACTTAGGCATGATTTAGGACTTACGTATGATTTACGACTTAGATATGCTTTAGGACTTAGTTATGATTTACGACTTAGTTATGATTTAGGACTTAGGTTATGATTTAGGACTTAGGTTATGATTAGGACTTAGGTATGCTTTAAGACTTAGGTTATGATTTAGGACTTACGTATGATTTAGGACTTAGCTAAAGATTTAGGACTTAGATTATGATTTAGGACTTAAGTATGATTTAGGACTTATGTTATGATTTAGGACTTAGCTAAAGATTTAGGAATTACATTATGATTTAGGACTTATGTTATGATTTAGGACTTAGGTTATGATTTAGGACTTAGGTTATGCTTTAGGACTTAGGTATGATTTAGGACTTAGATATGCTTTAGGACTTAGTTATGATTTAGGACTTAGTTATGATTTAGGACTTAGGTTATGATTTAGGACTTAGGTTATGATTAGGACTTAGGTATGCTTTAAGACTTAGGTATGCTTTAGGACTTAGGTTATGATTTAGGACTTACGTATGATTTAAGACTTAGCTAAAGATTTAGGACTTAGATTATGATTTAGGACTTAAGTATGATTTAGGACTTATGTTATGATTTAGGACTTAGGTTATGCTTTAGGACTTAGGTATGATTTAGGACTTAGGTTATTACTTAGGACTTAGGCATGATTTAGGACTTACGTATGATTTAGGACTTAGATATGCTTTAGGACTTAGTTATGATTTAGGACTTAGTTATGATTTAGGACTTAGGTTATGATTTAGGACTTAGGTATGCTTTAAGACTTAGGTATGCTTTAGGACTTAGGTATGATTTAGGACTTAGGTATGCTTTAGGACTTAGATATACTTTAGGACTTAGGTATGATTTAGGAATTAGATTATGATTTAGGACTTAGGTTATGCTTTATGACTTAGGTTATGCTTTAGGACTTAGGTTATGCTTTAGGACTTAGGTTATGCTTTAGGACTTAGGTTATACTTTAGGACTTAGGTTATGATTTAGGACTTAGGTTATGATTTAGGACTTACGTATGATTTAGGACTTAGCTAAAGATTTAGGACTTAGATTATGATTTAGGACTTAAGTATGATTTAGGACTTAGGTTATGCTTTAGGACTTAGGTTATGATTTAGGACTTAGGTATGATTTAAGACTTAGGTTATTACTTAGGACTTAGGCATGATTTAGGACTTACGTATGATTTAGGACTTAGATATGCTTTAGGACTTAGTTATGATTTAGGACTTATGTTATGATTTAGGACTTAGGTTATGATTAGGGCTTAGGTATGCTTTAAGACTTAGGTATGCTTTAGGACTTAGGTTATGATTTAGGACTTACGTATGATTTAGGACTTAGCTAAAGATTTAGGACTTAGATTATGATTTAGGACTTAAGTATGATTTAGGACTGATGTTATGATTTAGGACTTAGGTTATGATTTAGGACTTAGATATGCTTTAGGACTTAGTTATGATTTAGGACTTAGTTATGATGTAGGACTTAGGTTATGATTTAGGACTTAGGTTATGATTAGGACTTAGGTATGCTTTAAGACTTAGGTATGCTTTAGGACTTAGGTTATGATTTAGGACTTAGGTTATGATTTAAGACTTAGCTAAAGATTTAGGACTTAGATTATGATTTAGGACTTAAGTATGATTTAGGACTTATGTTATGATTTAGGACTTAGGTTATGCTTTAGGACTTAGGTATGATTTAGGACTTAAGTTATTACTTAGGACTTAGGCATGATTTAGGACTTACGTATGATTTAGGACTTAGATATGCTTTAGGACTTAGTTATGATTTACGACTTAGTTATGATTTAGGACTTAGGTTATGATTTAGGACTTAGGTTATGATTAGGACTTAGGTATGCTTTAAGACTTAGGTTATGATTTAGGACTTACGTATGATTTAGGACTTAGCTAAAGATTTAGGACTTAGATTATGATTTAGGACTTAAGTATGATTTAGGACTTAGGTTATGATTTAGGACTTAGCTAAAGATTTAGGAATTACATTATGATTTAGGACTTATGTTATGCTTTAGGACTTAGGTATGATTTAGGACTTAGGTTATGCTTTAGGACTTAGGTATGATTTAGGACTTAGATATGCTTTAGGACTTAGTTATGATTTAGGACTTAGTTATGATTTAGGACTTAGGTTATGATTTAGGACTTAGGTTATGATTAGGACTTAGGTATGCTTTAAGACTTAGGTATGCTTTAGGACTTAGGTTATGATTTAGGACTTACGTATGATTTAAGACTTAGCTAAAGATTTAGGACTTATATTATGATTTAGGACTTAAGTATGATTTAGGACTTATATTATGATTTAGGACTTAGGTTATGCTTTAGGACTTAGGTATGATTTAGGACTTAGGTTATTACTTAGGACTTAGGCATGATTTAGGACTTAGATATGCTTTAGGACTTAGTTATGATTTAGGACTTAGTTATGATTTAGGACTTAGGTTATGATTTAGGACTTAGGTATGCTTTAAGCCTTAGGTATGCTTTAGGACTTAGGTATGATTTAGGACTTAGGTATGCTTTAGGACTTAGATATACTTTAGGACTTAGGTATGATTTAGGAATTAGATTATGATTTAGGACTTAGGTTATGCTTTATGACTTAGGTTATGCTTTAGGACTTAGGTTATGCTTTAGGACTTAGGTTATGCTTTAGGACTTAGGTTATACTTTAGGACTTAGGTTATGATTTAGGACTTAGGTTATGATTTAGGACTTACGTATGATTTAGGACTTAGCTAAAGATTTAGGACTTAGATTATGATTTAGGACTTAAGTATGATTTAGGACTTAGGTTATGCTTTAGGACTTAGGTTATGATTTAGGACTTAGGTATGATTTAAGACTTAGGTTATTACTTAGGACTTAGGCATGATTTAGGACTTACGTATGATTTAGGACTTAGATATGCTTTAGGACTTAGTTATGATTTAGGACTTAGGTTATGATTTAGGACTTAGGTTATGATTAGGACTTAGGTATGCTTTAAGACTTAGGTATGCTTTAGGACTTAGGTTATGATTTAGGACTTACGTATGATTTAGGACTTAGCTAAAGATTTAGGACTTAGATTATGATTTAGGACTTAAGTATGATTTAGGACTGATGTTATGATTTAGGACTTAGGTTATGATTTAGGACTTAGGTTATGCTTTAGGACTTAGGTTATGATTAGGACTTAGGTATGCTTTAAGACTTAGGTATGATTTATGACTTAGGTTATTACTTAGGACTTAGGCATGATTTAGGACTTACGTATGATTTAGGACTTAGATATGCTTTAGGACTTAGTTATGATTTAGGATTTAGTTATGATTTAGGACTTAGGTTATGATTTAGGACTTAGGTTATGATTAGGACTTAGGTATGCTTTAAGACTTAGGTATGCTTTAGGACTTAGGTATGATTTAGGAATTAGATTATGATTTAGGACTTAGGTTATGCTTTAGGACTTAGGTTATGCTTTTGGACTTAGGTTATGCTTTAGGACTTAGGTTATGATTTAGGACTTAGGTTATGATTTAGGACTTACGTATGATTTAGGACTTAGCTAAAGATTTAGGACTTAGATTATGATTTAGGACTTAAGTATGATTTAGGACTTAGGTTATGCTTTAGGACTTAGGTTATGATTTAGGACTTAGGTATGATTTAGGACTTAGGTTATTACTTAGGACTTAGGCATGATTTAGGACTTACGTATGATTTAGGACTTAGATATGCTTTAGGACTTAGTTATGATTTAGGACTTAGTTATGATTTAGGACTTAGGTTATGATTTATGACTTAGGTTATGATTTAGGACTTAGGTATGCTTTAAGACTTAGGTATGCTTTAGGACTTAGGTTATTACTTAGGACTTAGGCATGATTTAGGACTTACGTATGATTTAGGACTTAGATATGCTTTAGGACTTAGTTATGATTTAGGACTTAGGTTATGATTTAGGACTTAGGTTATGATTAGGACTTAGGTATGCTTTAGGACTTAGTTATGATTTAGGACTTAGATATGCTTTAGGACTTAGTTATGATTTAGGAATTAGTTATGATTTAGGACTTAGGTTATGATTTATGACTTAAGTATGATTTAGGACTTAGCTAAAGTTTTAGGACTTAGATTATGATTTAGGACTTAAGTATGATTTAGCACTTAGGTTATGCTTTAGGACTTAGGTTATGATTTAGGACTTAGGCATGATTTAGGACTTAGGTTATTACTTAGGACTTAGGCTAGATTTAGGACTTACGTATGATTTAGGACTTAGATATGTTTTAGGACTTAGTTATGATTTAGGACTTAGTTATGATTTAGGACTTAGGTTATGATTTAGGACTTAGGTTATGATTAGGACTTAGGTATGCTTTAAGACTTAGGTATGCTTTAGGACTTAGGTTATGATTTAGGACTTACGTATGATTTAGGACTTAGCTAAAGATTTAGGACTTAGATTATGATTTAGGACTTAAGTATGATTTAGGACTTAGGTTATGATTTAGGACTTAGGTTATGCTTTAGGACTTAGGTTATGCTTTAGGACTTAGGTTATGCTTTAGGACTTAGGTTATACTTTAGGACTTAGGTTATGATTTAGGACTTAGGTTATGCTTTAGGACTTAGTTATGATTTAGGACTTAGGTTATGATTTAGGACTTAGGTTATGATTAGGACTTAGGTATGCTTTAAGACTTAGGTATGCTTTAGGACTTAGGTTATGATTTAGGACTTAAATATGATTTAAGACTTAGCTAAAGATTTAGGACTTAGATTATGATTTAGGACTTAAGTATGATTTAGGACTTATGTTATGATTTAGGACTTAGGTTATGCTTTAGGACTTAGGTATGATTTAGGACTTAGGTTATACTTTAGGACTTAGGTTATGATTTAGGACTTAGGTTATGATTTAGGACTTAGGTTATGATTAGGACTTAGGTATGCTTTAAGACTTAGGTATGCTTTAGGACTTAGGTTATGATTTAGGACTTACGTATGATTTAGGACTTAGCTAAAGATTTAGGACTTAGATTATGATTTAGGACTTAAGTATGATTTAGGACTTATGTTATGATTTAGGACTTAGGTTATGCTTTAGGACTTAGGTTATGCTTTACGACTTAGGTTATTCTTTAGGACTTAGGTTATACTTTAGGACTTAGGTTATGATTTAGGACTTAGGTTATGATTTAGGACTTACGTATGATTTAGGACTTAAGTATGATTTAGGACTTAGGTTATGCTTTAGGACTTAGGTTATGATTTAGGACTTAGGTATGATTTAGGACTTAGCTAAAGATTTAGGAATTAGATTATGATTTAGGACTTATGTTATGATTTAGGACTTAAGTTATGATTTAGGACTTAGGTTATGCTTTATGACTTAGGTTATGATTTAGGACTTAGGTTATGCTTTAGGACTTAGGTATGATTTAGGACTTAGGTTATTACTTAGGACTTAGGCATGATTTAGGACTTACGTATGATTTAGGACTTAGATATGGTTTAGGACTTAGTTATGATTTAGGACTTAGGTTATGATTTAGGACTTAGGTTATGATTAGGACTTAGGTATGCTTTAAGACTTAGGTATGCTTTAGGACTTAGGTTATGATTTAGGACTTACGTATGATTTAGGACTTAGCTAAAGATTTAGGACTTAGATTATGATTTAGGACTTAAGTATGATTTAGGACTTATGTTATGATTTAGGACTTAGGTTATGATTTAGGACTTAGGTTATGCTTTAGGACTTAGGTATGATTTAGGACTTAGGTTATTACTTAGGACTTAGGCATGATTTAGGACTTACGTATGATTTAGGACTTAGATATGCTTTAGGACATAGTTATGATTTAGTTCTTAGTTATGATTTAGGACTTAGGTTATGATTTAGGACTTAGGTTATGATTAGGACTTAGGTATGCTTTAAGACTTAGGTATGCTTTAGGACTTAGGTATGCTTTAAGACTTAGGTATGCTTTAGGACTTAGGTTATGCTTTAGGACTTAGGTTATGCTTTAGGACTTAGGTTATACTTTAGGACTTAGGTTATGATTTAGGACTTAGGTTATGATTTAGGACTTAGGTTATGCTTTAGGACTTAGGTATGATTTAGGACTTAGGTATGCTTTAGGACTTAGATATACTTTAGGACTTAGGTATGATTTAGGAATTAGATTATGATTTAGGACTTAGGTTATGCTTTATGACTTAGGTTATGCTTTAGGACTTAGGTTATGCTTTAGGACTTAGGTTATGCTTTAGGACTTAGGTTATACTTTAGGACTTAGGTTATGATTTAGGACTTAGGTTATGATTTAGGACTTACGTATGATTTAGGACTTAGCTAAAGATTTAGGACTTAGATTATGATTTAGGACTTAAGTATGATTTAGGACTTAGGTTATGCTTTAGGACTTAGGTTATGATTTAGGACTTAGGTATGATTTAAGACTTAGGTTATTACTTAGGACTTAGGCATGATTTAGGACTTACGTATGATTTAGGACTTAGATATGCTTTAGGACTTAGTTATGATTTAGGACTTATGTTATGATTTAGGACTTAGGTTATGATTAGGGCTTAGGTATGCTTTAAGACTTAGGTATGCTTTAGGACTTAGGTTATGATTTAGGACTTACGTATGATTTAGGACTTAGCTAAAGATTTAGGACTTAGATTATGATTTAGGACTTAAGTATGATTTAGGACTGATGTTATGATTTAGGACTTAGGTTATGATTTAGGACTTAGATATGCTTTAGGACTTAGTTATGATTTAGGACTTAGTTATGATTTAGGACTTAGGTTATGATTTAGGACTTAGGTTATGATTAGGACTTAGGTATGCTTTAAGACTTAGGTATGCTTTAGGACTTAGGTTATGATTTAGGACTTAGGTTATGATTTAAGACTTAGCTAAAGATTTAGGACTTAGATTATGATTTAGGACTTAAGTATGATTTAGGACTTATGTTATGATTTAGGACTTAGGTTATGCTTTAGGACTTAGGTATGATTTAGGACTTAAGTTATTACTTAGGACTTAGGCATGATTTAGGACTTACGTATGATTTAGGACTTAGATATGCTTTAGGACTTAGTTATGATTTACGACTTAGTTATGATTTAGGACTTAGGTTATGATTTAGGACTTAGGTTATGATTAGGACTTAGGTATGCTTTAAGACTTAGGTTATGATTTAGGACTTACGTATGATTTAGGACTTAGCTAAAGATTTAGGACTTAGATTATGATTTAGGACTTAAGTATGATTTAGGACTTATGTTATGATTTAGGACTTAGCTAAAGATTTAGGAATTACATTATGATTTAGGACTTATGTTATGCTTTAGGACTTAGGTATGATTTAGGACTTAGGTTATGCTTTAGGACTTAGGTATGATTTAGGACTTAGATATGCTTTAGGACTTAGTTATGCTTTAGGACTTAGTTATGATTTAGGACTTAGTTATGATTTAGGATTTAGTTATGATTTAGGACTTAGGTTATGATTTAGGACTTAGGTTATGATTAGGACTTAGGTATGCTTTAAGACTTAGGTATGCTTTAGGACTTAGGTATGATTTAGGAATTAGATTATGATTTAGGACTTAGGTTATGCTTTAGGACTTAGGTTATGCTTTTGGACTTAGGTTATGCTTTAGGACTTAGGTTATGATTTAGGACTTAGGTTATGATTTAGGACTTACGTATGATTTAGGACTTAGCTAAAGATTTAGGACTTAGATTATGATTTAGGACTTAGGTTATGCTTTAGGACTTAGGTTATGATTTAGGACTTAGGTATGATTTAGGACTTAGGTTATTACTTAGGACTTAGGCATGATTTAGGACTTACGTATGATTTAGGACTTAGATATGCTTTAGGACTTAGTTATGATTTAGGACTTAGTTATGATTTAGGACTTAGGTTATGATTTATGACTTAGGTTATGATTTAGGACTTAGGTATGCTTTAAGACTTAGGTATGCTTTAGGACTTAGGTTATTACTTAGGACTTAGGCATGATTTAGGACTTACGTATGATTTAGGACTTAGATATGCTTTAGGACTTAGTTATGATTTAGGACTTAGGTTATGATTTAGGACTTAGGTTATGATTAGGACTTAGGTATGCTTTAGGACTTAGTTATGATTTAGGACTTAGATATGCTTTAGGACTTAGTTATGATTTAGGACTTAGTTATGATTTAGGACTTAGGTTATGATTTATGACTTAAGTATGATTTAGGACTTAGCTAAAGTTTTAGGACTTAGATTATGATTTAGGACTTAAGTATGATTTAGCACTTAGGTTATGCTTTAGGACTTAGGTTATGATTTAGGACTTAGGCATGATTTAGGACTTAGGTTATTACTTAGGACTTAGGCTAGATTTAGGACTTACGTATGATTTAGGACTTAGATATGTTTTAGGACTTAGTTATGATTTAGGACTTAGTTATGATTTAGGACTTAGGTTATGATTTAGGACTTAGGTTATGATTAGGACTTAGGTATGCTTTAAGACTTAGGTATGCTTTAGGACTTAGGTTATGATTTAGGACTTACGTATGATTTAGGACTTAGCTAAAGATTTAGGACTTAGATTATGATTTAGGACTTAAGTATGATTTAGGACTTAGGTTATGATTTAGGACTTAGGTTATGCTTTAGGACTTAGGTTATGCTTTAGGACTTAGGTTATGCTTTAGGACTTAGGTTATACTTTAGGACTTAGGTTATGATTTAGGACTTAGGTTATGCTTTAGGACTTAGTTATGATTTAGGACTTAGGTTATGATTTAGGACTTAGGTTATGATTAGGACTTAGGTATGCTTTAAGACTTAGGTATGCTTTAGGACTTAGGTTATGATTTAGGACTTACATATGATTTAAGACTTAGCTAAAGATTTAGGACTTAGATTATGATTTAGGACTTAAGTATGATTTAGGACTTATGTTATGATTTAGGACTTAGGTTATGCTTTAGGACTTAGGTATGATTTAGGACTTAGGTTATACTTTAGGACTTAGGTTATGATTTAGGACTTAGGTTATGATTTAGGACTTAGGTTATGATTAGGACTTAGGTATGCTTTAAGACTTAGGTATGCTTTAGGACTTAGGTTATGATTTAGGACTTACGTATGATTTAGGACTTAGCTAAAGATTTAGGACTTAGATTATGATTTAGGACTTAAGTATGATTTAGGACTTATGTTATGATTTAGGACTTAGGTTATGCTTTAGGACTTAGGTTATGCTTTACGACTTAGGTTATTCTTTAGGACTTAGGTTATACTTTAGGACTTAGGTTATGATTTAGGACTTAGGTTATGATTTAGGACTTACGTATGATTTAGGACTTAAGTATGATTTAGGACTTAGGTTATGCTTTAGGACTTAGGTTATGATTTAGGACTTAGGTATGATTTAGGACTTAGCTAAAGATTTAGGAATTAGATTATGATTTAGGACTTATGTTATGATTTAGGACTTAAGTTATGATTTAGGACTTAGGTTATGCTTTATGACTTAGGTTATGATTTAGGACTTAGGTTATGCTTTAGGACTTAGGTATGATTTAGGACTTAGGTTATTACTTAGGACTTAGGCATGATTTAGGACTTACGTATGATTTAGGACTTAGATATGGTTTAGGACTTAGTTATGATTTAGGACTTAGGTTATGATTTAGGACTTAGGTTATGATTAGGACTTAGGTATGCTTTAAGACTTAGGTATGCTTTAGGACTTAGGTTATGATTTAGGACTTACGTATGATTTAGGACTTAGCTAAAGATTTAGGACTTAGATTATGATTTAGGACTTAAGTATGATTTAGGACTTATGTTATGATTTAGGACTTAGGTTATGATTTAGGACTTAGGTTATGCTTTAGGACTTAGGTATGATTTAGGACTTAGGTTATTACTTAGGACTTAGGCATGATTTAGGACTTACGTATGATTTAGGACTTAGATATGCTTTAGGACATAGTTATGATTTAGTTCTTAGTTATGATTTAGGACTTAGGTTATGATTTAGGACTTAGGTTATGATTAGGACTTAGGTATGCTTTAAGACTTAGGTATGCTTTAGGACTTAGGTATGCTTTAAGACTTAGGTATGCTTTAGGACTTAGGTTATGCTTTAGGACTTAGGTTATGCTTTAGGACTTAGGTTATACTTTAGGACTTAGGTTATGATTTAGGACTTAGGTTATGCTTTAGGACTTAGGTATGATTTAGGACTTAGGTATGCTTTAGGACTTAGATATACTTTAGGACTTAGGTATGATTTAGGAATTAGATTATGATTTAGGACTTAGGTTATGCTTTATGACTTAGGTTATGCTTTAGGACTTAGGTTATGCTTTAGGACTTAGGTTATGCTTTAGGACTTAGGTTATACTTTAGGACTTAGGTTATGATTTAGGACTTAGGTTATGATTTAGGACTTACGTATGATTTAGGACTTAGCTAAAGATTTAGGACTTAGATTATGATTTAGGACTTAAGTATGATTTAGGACTTAGGTTATGCTTTAGGACTTAGGTTATGATTTAGGACTTAGGTATGATTTAAGACTTAGGTTATTACTTAGGACTTAGGCATGATTTAGGACTTACGTATGATTTAGGACTTAGATATGCTTTAGGACTTAGTTATGATTTAGGACTTATGTTATGATTTAGGACTTAGGTTATGATTAGGGCTTAGGTATGCTTTAAGACTTAGGTATGCTTTAGGACTTAGGTTATGATTTAGGACTTACGTATGATTTAGGACTTAGCTAAAGATTTAGGACTTAGATTATGATTTAGGACTTAAGTATGATTTAGGACTGATGTTATGATTTAGGACTTAGGTTATGATTTAGGACTTAGATATGCTTTAGGACTTAGTTATGATTTAGGACTTAGTTATGATTTAGGACTTAGGTTATGATTTAGGACTTAGGTTATGATTAGGACTTAGGTATGCTTTAAGACTTAGGTATGCTTTAGGACTTAGGTTATGATTTAGGACTTAGGTTATGATTTAAGACTTAGCTAAAGATTTAGGACTTAGATTATGATTTAGGACTTAAGTATGATTTAGGACTTATGTTATGATTTAGGACTTAGGTTATGCTTTAGGACTTAGGTATGATTTAGGACTTAAGTTATTACTTAGGACTTAGGCATGATTTAGGACTTACGTATGATTTAGGACTTAGATATGCTTTAGGACTTAGTTATGATTTACGACTTAGTTATGATTTAGGACTTAGGTTATGATTTAGGACTTAGGTTATGATTAGGACTTAGGTATGCTTTAAGACTTAGGTTATGATTTAGGACTTACGTATGATTTAGGACTTAGCTAAAGATTTAGGACTTAGATTATGATTTAGGACTTAAGTATGATTTAGGACTTATGTTATGATTTAGGACTTAGCTAAAGATTTAGGAATTACATTATGATTTAGGACTTATGTTATGCTTTAGGACTTAGGTATGATTTAGGACTTAGGTTATGCTTTAGGACTTAGGTATGATTTAGGACTTAGATATGCTTTAGGACTTAGTTATGATTTAGGACTTAGTTATGATTTAGGACTTAGGTTATGATTTAGGACTTAGGTTATGATTAGGACTTAGGTATGCTTTAAGACTTAGGTATGCTTTAGGACTTAGGTTATGATTTAGGACTTACGTATGATTTAAGACTTAGCTAAAGATTTAGGACTTAGATTATGATTTAGGACTTAAGTATGATTTAGGACTTATGATATGCTTTAGGACTTAGTTATGATTTAGGACTTAGTTATGATTTAGGACTTAGGTTATGCTTTAGGACTTAGGTATGCTTTAAGACTTAGGTATGCTTTAGGACTTAGGTATGATTTAGGACTTAGGTATGCTTTAGGACTTAGATATACTTTAGGACTTAGGTATGATTTAGGAATTAGATTATGATTTAGGACTTAGGTTATGCTTTATGACTTAGGTTATGCTTTAGGACTTAGGTTATGCTTTAGGACTTAGGTTATACTTTAGGACTTAGGTTATGATTTAGGACTTAGGTTATGATTTAGGACTTACGTATGATTTAGGACTTAGCTAAAGATTTAGGACTTAGATTATGATTTAGGACTTAAGTATGATTTAGGACTTAGGTTATGCTTTAGGACTTAGGTTATGATTTAGGACTTAGGTATGATTTAAGACTTAGGTTATTACTTAGGACTTAGGCATGATTTAGGACTTACGTATGATTTAGGACTTAGATATGCTTTAGGACTTAGTTATGATTTAGGACTTAGGTTATGATTTAGGACTTAGGTTATGATTAGGACTTAGGTATGCTTTAAGACTTAGGTATGCTTTAGGACTTAGGTTATGATTTAGGACTTACGTATGATTTAGGACTTAGCTAAAGATTTAGGACTTAGATTATGATTTAGGACTTAAGTATGATTTAGGACTGATGTTATGATTTAGGACTTAGGTTATGATTTAGGACTTAGGTTATGCTTTAGGACTTAGGTTATGATTAGGACTTAGGTATGCTTTAAGACTTAGGTATGATTTAGGACTTAGGTTATTACTTAGGACTTAGGCATGATTTAGGACTTACGTATGATTTAGGACTTAGATATGCTTTAGGACTTAGTTATGATTTAGGATTTAGTTATGATTTAGGACTTAGGTTATGATTTAGGACTTAGGTTATGATTAGGACTTAGGTATGCTTTAAGACTTAGGTATGCTTTAGGACTTAGGTATGATTTAGGAATTAGATTATGATTTAGGACTTAGGTTATGCTTTAGGACTTAGGTTATGCTTTTGGACTTAGGTTATGCTTTAGGACTTAGGTTATGATTTAGGACTTAGGTTATGATTTAGGACTTACGTATGATTTAGGACTTAGCTAAAGATTTAGGACTTAGATTATGATTTAGGACTTAAGTATGATTTAGGACTTAGGTTATGCTTTAGGACTTAGGTTATGATTTAGGACTTAGGTATGATTTAGGACTTAGGTTATTACTTAGGACTTAGGCATGATTTAGGACTTACGTATGATTTAGGACTTAGATATGCTTTAGGACTTAGTTATGATTTAGGACTTAGTTATGATTTAGGACTTAGGTTATGATTTATGACTTAGGTTATGATTTAGGACTTAGGTATGCTTTAAGACTTAGGTATGCTTTAGGACTTAGGTTATTACTTAGGACTTAGGCATGATTTAGGACTTACGTATGATTTAGGACTTAGATATGCTTTAGGACTTAGTTATGATTTAGGACTTAGGTTATGATTTAGGACTTAGGTTATGATTAGGACTTAGGTATGCTTTAGGACTTAGTTATGATTTAGGACTTAGATATGCTTTAGGACTTAGTTATGATTTAGGACTTAGTTATGATTTAGGACTTAGGTTATGATTTATGACTTAAGTATGATTTAGGACTTAGCTAAAGTTTTAGGACTTAGATTATGATTTAGGACTTAAGTATGATTTAGCACTTAGGTTATGCTTTAGGACTTAGGTTATGATTTAGGACTTAGGCATGATTTAGGACTTAGGTTATTACTTAGGACTTAGGCTAGATTTAGGACTTACGTATGATTTAGGACTTAGATATGTTTTAGGACTTAGTTATGATTTAGGACTTAGTTATGATTTAGGACTTAGGTTATGATTTAGGACTTAGGTTATGATTAGGACTTAGGTATGCTTTAAGACTTAGGTATGCTTTAGGACTTAGGTTATGATTTAGGACTTACGTATGATTTAGGACTTAGCTAAAGATTTAGGACTTAGATTATGATTTAGGACTTAAGTATGATTTAGGACTTAGGTTATGATTTAGGACTTAGGTTATGCTTTAGGACTTAGGTTATGCTTTAGGACTTAGGTTATGCTTTAGGACTTAGGTTATACTTTAGGACTTAGGTTATGATTTAGGACTTAGGTTATGATTTAGGACTTAGCTAAAGATTTAGGACTTAGATTATGATTTAGGACTTAAGTATGATTTAGGACTTAGGTTATGCTTTAGGACTTAGGTTATGATTTAGGACTTAGGTATGATTTAAGACTTAGGTTATTACTTAGGACTTAGGCATGATTTAGGACTTACGTATGATTTAGGACTTAGATATGCTTTAGGACTTAGTTATGATTTAGGACTTAGGTTATGATTTAGGACTTAGGTTATGATTAGGACTTAGGTATGCTTTAAGACTTAGGTATGCTTTAGGACTTAGGTTATGATTTAGGACTTACGTATGATTTAGGACTTAGCTAAAGATTTAGGACTTAGATTATGATTTAGGACTTAAGTATGATTTAGGACTGATATTATGATTTAGGACTTAGGTTATGATTTAGGACTTAGGTTATGCCTTAGGACTTAGGTATGATTTAGGACTTAGGTTATTACTTAGGACTTAGGCATGATTTAGGACTTACGTATGATTTAGGACTTAGATATGCTTTAGGACTTAGTTATGATTTAGGACTTAGTTATGATTTAGGACTTAGGTTATGATTTAGGACTTAGGTTATGATTAGGACTTAGGTATGCTTTAAGACTTAGGTATGATTTAGGACTTAGGTTATTACTTAGGACTTAGGCATGATTTAGGACTTACGTATGATTTAGGACTTAGATATGCTTTAGGACTTAGTTATGATTTAGGATTTAATTATGATTTAGGACTTAGGTTATGATTTAGGACTTAGGTTATGCTTTAGGACTTAGGTTATGCTTTTGGACTTAGGTTATGCTTTAGGACTTAGGTTATGATTTAGGACTTAGGTTATGATTTAGGACTTACGTATGATTTAGGACTTAGCTAAAGATTTAGGACTTAGATTATGATTTAGGACTTAAGTATGATTTAGGACTTAGGTTATGCTTTAGGACTTAGGTTATGATTTAGGACTTTGGTATGATTTAGGACTTAGGTTATTACTTAGGACTTAGGCATGATTTAGGACTTACGTATGATTTAGGACTTAGATATGCTTTAGGACTTAGTTATGATTTAGGACTTAGTTATGATTTAGGACTTAGGTTATGATTTATGACTTAGGTTATGATTTAGGACTTAGGTATGCTTTAAGACTTAGGTATGCTTTAGGACTTAGGTTATTACTTAGGACTTAGGCATGATTTAGGACTTACGTATGATTTAGGACTTAGATATGCTTTAGGACTTAGTTATGATTTAGGACTTAGGTTATGATTTAGGACTTAGGTTATGCTTTAGGACTTAGGTATGATTTAGGACTTAGGTTATACTTTAGGACTTAGGTTATGATTTAGGACTTAGGTTATGATTTAGGACTTACGTATGATTTAGGACTTAGCTAAATTTTTAGGACTTAGATTATGATTTAGGACTTAAGTATGATTTAGCACTTACGTTATACTTTAGGACTTAGGTTATGATTTAGGACTTAGGCATGATTTAGGACTTAGGTTATTACTTAGGACTTAGGCTAGATTTAGGACTTACGTATGATTTAGGACTTAGATATGCTTTAGGACTTAGTTATGATTTAGGACTTAGTTATGATTTAGGACTTAGGTTATGATTTAGGACTTAGGTTATGATTAGGACTTAGGTATGCTTTAAGACTTAGGTATGCTTTAGGACTTAGGTTATGATTTAGGACTTACGTATGATTTAGGACTTAGATATGCTTTAGGACTTAGTTATGATTTAGGACTTAGTTATGATTTAGGACTTAGGTTATGATTTAGGACTTAGGTTATGATTAGGACTTAGGTATGCTTTAAGACTTAGGTATAATTTAGGACTTAGGTTATTACTTAGGACTTAGGCATGATTTAGGACTTACGTATGATTTAGGACTTAGCTAAAGTTTTAGGAATTAGATTATGATTTAGGACTTAAGTATGATTTAGGACTTAGGTTATGCTTTAGGACTTAGGTTATGATTTAGGACTTAGGTATGATTTAGGACTTAGCTAAAGATTTAGGACTTAGATTATGATTTAGGACTTAAGTATGATTTAGGACTTAGGTTATGATTTAGGACTTAGGTTATGCTTTAGGACTTAGGTATGATTTAGGACTTAGGTTATACTTTAGGACTTAGGTTATGATTTAGGACTTAGGTATGATTTAGGACTTAGCTAAAGATTTAGGACTTAAGTATGATTTAGGACTTAGCTAAAGATTTAGGAATTAGATTATGATTTAGGACTTATGTTATGATTTAGGACTTAGGTATGATTTAGGACTTAAGTTATTACTTAGGACTTAGGTATGATTTAGGACTTTCGTATGATTTAGGACTTAGATATGCTTTAGGACTTAAATATGATTTAGGACTTAGGTTATGATTAGGACTTAGATATGCTTTAGGACTTAGGTTATGATTTAGGACTTAGGTTATGCTTTAGGACTTAGGTTATGCTTTAGGACTTAGGTTATGCTTTAGACTTAGGTTATGCTTTAGGACTTAGGTTATACTTTAGGACTTAGGTTATGATTTAGGACTTAGGTTATGATTTAGGACTTAGGTTATGATTTAGGACTTAGCTAAAGATTTAGGACTTAGGTATGATTTAGGACTTACGTATGATTTAGGACTTAGATATGCTTTAGGACTTAGGTTATGCTTTAGGACTTAGGTTATGCTTTAGGACTTAGGTTATGATTAGGACTTAGGTATGCTTTAAGACTTAGGTATGCTTTAGGACTTAGGTATGATTTAGGAATTAGATTATGCTTTAGGACTTAGGTTATGCTTTAGGACTTAGGTTATGCTTTAGGACTTAGGTTATGCTTTAGGACTTAGGTTATGCTTTAGGACTTAGGTTATGCTTTAGGACTTAGGTTATGATTTAGGACTTAGGTTATGATTTAGGACTTAGGTTATGCTTGAGGACTTAGGTTATGCTTTAGGACTTAGGTTATGCTTTAGGACTTAGGTTATGCTTTAGGACTTAGGTTATGATTTAGGACTTAGGTTATGATTTAGGACTTAGGTTATGCTTTAGGACTTAGGTATGATTTAGGACTTAGGTATGATTTAGGACTTAGCTAAAGATTTAGGAATTACATTATGATTTAGGACTTATGTTATGATTTAGGACTTAGGTTATGATTTAGGACTTAGGTTATGCTTTAGGACTTAGGTATGATTTAGGACTTAGGTTATTACTTAGGACTTAGGCATGATTTAGGACTTACGTATGATTTAGGACTTAGATATTCTTTAGGACTTAGTTATGATTTAGGACTTAGTTATGATTTAGGACTTAGGTATGATTTAGGACTTAGGTATGATTTAGGACTTAGGTATGCTTTAAGACTTAGGTATGCTTTAGGACTTAGCTTTGCTTTAAGACTTAGGTATACTTTAGGACTTAGGTATGATTTAGAACTTAGGTAATGATTTAGGACTTAGATTATGATTTAGGACTTAGGTTATGATTTAGGACTTAGGTTATGCTTTAGGACTTAGGTTATGCTTTAGGACTTAGGTTATGCTTTAGGACTTAGGTTATGATTTAGGACTTAGGTTATGATTTAGGACTTACGTATGATTTAGGACTTAGGTTATGATTTAGGACTTAGGTATGATTTAGGACTTAGGTTATGCTTTAGGACTTAGGTTATGATTTAGGACTTAGGTATGATTAGGACTTAGGTTATGATTTAGGACTTACGTATGATTTAGGACTTAGCTAAAGATTTAGGACTTAGATTATGATTTAGGACTTAGGTATGATTTAGGACTTAGCTAAAGATTTAGGAATTAGATTATGATTTAAGACTTAGGTATGATTTAGGACTTAGCTAAAGAGTTATTACTTAGATTATGATTTAGGACTTAGGTATGATTTAGGACTTAGGTTATGTTTTAGGACTTAGGTTATGATTTAGGACTTAGGTATGATTTAGGACTTAGCTAAAGATTTAGGAATTAGATTATGATTTAGGACTTAGGTATGATTTAGGACTTAGGTATGCTTTAAGACTTAGGTATGCTTTAGGACTTAGCTTTGCTTTAAGACTTAGGTATGCTTTAGGACTTAGGTATGATTTAGGACTTAGGTATGCTTTAGGACTTAGATGTGCTTTAGGACTTAGGTATGATTTAGGAATTAGATTATGATTTAGGACTTAGGTTATGCTTTAGGACTTAGGTTATGATTTAGGACTTACGTATGATTTAGGACTTAGCTAAAGATTTAGGACTTAGATTATGATTTAGGACTTAAGTATGATTTAGGACTTAGGTTATGCTTTAGGACTTAGGTTATGATTTAGGACTTAGGTATGATTTAGGACTTAGGTTATTACTTAGGACTTAGGCATGATTTAGGACTTACGTATGATTTAGGACTTAGATATGCTTTAGGACTTAGTTATGATTTAGGACTTAGGTTATGATTTAGGACTTAGGTTATGATTAGGACTTAGGTATGCTTTAAGACTTAGGTATGCTTTAGGACTTAGGTTATGATTTAGGACTTACGTATGATTTAGGACTTAGCTAAAGATTTAGGACTTAGATTATGATTTAGGACTTAAGTATGATTTAGGACTGATATTATGATTTAGGACTTAGGTTATGATTTAGGACTTAGGTTATGCCTTAGGACTTAGGTATGATTTAGGACTTAGGTTATTACTTAGGACTTAGGCATGATTTAGGACTTACGTATGATTTAGGACTTAGATATGCTTTAGGACTTAGTTATGATTTAGGACTTAGTTATGATTTAGGACTTAGGTTATGATTTAGGACTTAGGTTATGATTAGGACTTAGGTATGCTTTAAGACTTAGGTATGATTTAGGACTTAGGTTATTACTTAGGACTTAGGCATGATTTAGGACTTACGTATGATTTAGGACTTAGATATGCTTTAGGACTTAGTTATGATTTAGGATTTAATTATGATTTAGGACTTAGGTTATGATTTAGGACTTAGGTTATGCTTTAGGACTTAGGTTATGCTTTTGGACTTAGGTTATGCTTTAGGACTTAGGTTATGATTTAGGACTTAGGTTATGATTTAGGACTTACGTATGATTTAGGACTTAGCTAAAGATTTAGGACTTAGATTATGATTTAGGACTTAAGTATGATTTAGGACTTAGGTTATGCTTTAGGACTTAGGTTATGATTTAGGACTTAGGTATGATGTAGGACTTAGGTTATTACTTAGGACTTAGGCATGATTTAGGACTTACGTATGATTTAGGACTTAGATATGCTTTAGGACTTAGTTATGATTTAGGACTTAGTTATGATTTAGGACTTAGGTTATGATTTATGACTTAGGTTATGATTTAGGACTTAGGTATGCTTTAAGACTTAGGTATGCTTTAGGACTTAGGTTATTACTTAGGACTTAGGCATGATTTAGGACTTACGTATGATTTAGGACTTAGATATGCTTTAGGACTTAGTTATGATTTAGGACTTAGGTTATGATTTAGGACTTAGGTTATGCTTTAGGACTTAGGTATGATTTAGGACTTAGGTTATACTTTAGGACTTAGGTTATGATTTAGGACTTAGGTTATGATTTAGGACTTACGTATGATTTAGGACTTAGCTAAATTTTTAGGACTTAGATTATGATTTAGGACTTAAGTATGATTTAGCACTTACGTTATACTTTAGGACTTAGGTTATGATTTAGGACTTAGGCATGATTTAGGACTTAGGTTATTACTTAGGACTTAGGCTAGATTTAGGACTTACGTATGATTTAGGACTTAGATATGCTTTAGGACTTAGTTATGATTTAGGACTTAGTTATGATTTAGGACTTAGGTTATGATTTAGGACTTAGGTTATGATTAGGACTTAGGTATGCTTTAAGACTTAGGTATGCTTTAGGACTTAGGTTATGATTTAGGACTTACGTATGATTTAGGACTTAGATATGCTTTAGGACTTAGTTATGATTTAGGACTTAGTTATGATTTAGGACTTAGGTTATGATTTAGGACTTAGGTTATGATTAGGACTTAGGTATGCTTTAAGACTTAGGTATGATTTAGGACTTAGGTTATTACTTAGGACTTAGGCATGATTTAGGACTTACGTATGATTTAGGACTTAGATATGCTTTAGGACTTAGTTATGATTTAGGATTTAATTATGATTTAGGACTTAGGTTATGATTTAGGACTTAGGTTATGCTTTAGGACTTAGGTTATGCTTTTGGACTTAGGTTATGCTTTAGGACTTAGGTTATGATTTAGGACTTAGGTTATGATTTAGGACTTACGTATGATTTAGGACTTAGCTAAAGATTTAGGACTTAGATTATGATTTAGGACTTAAGTATGATTTAGGACTTAGGTTATGCTTTAGGACTTAGGTTATGATTTAGGACTTAGGTATGATTTAGGACTTAGGTTATTACTTAGGACTTAGGCATGATTTAGGACTTACGTATGATTTAGGACTTAGATATGCTTTAGGACTTAGTTATGATTTAGGACTTAGTTATGATTTAGGACTTAGGTTATGATTTATGACTTAGGTTATGATTTAGGACTTAGGTATGCTTTAAGACTTAGGTATGCTTTAGGACTTAGGTTATTACTTAGGACTTAGGCATGATTTAGGACTTACGTATGATTTAGGACTTAGATATGCTTTAGGACTTAGTTATGATTTAGGACTTAGGTTATGATTTAGGACTTAGGTTATGCTTTAGGACTTAGGTATGATTTAGGACTTAGGTTATACTTTAGGACTTAGGTTATGATTTAGGACTTAGGTTATGATTTAGGACTTACGTATGATTTAGGACTTAGCTAAATTTTTAGGACTTAGATTATGATTTAGGACTTAAGTATGATTTAGCACTTACGTTATACTTTAGGACTTAGGTTATGATTTAGGACTTAGGCATGATTTAGGACTTAGGTTATTACTTAGGACTTAGGCTAGATTTAGGACTTACGTATGATTTAGGACTTAGATATGCTTTAGGACTTAGTTATGATTTAGGACTTAGTTATGATTTAGGACTTAGGTTATGATTTAGGACTTAGGTTATGATTAGGACTTAGGTATGCTTTAAGACTTAGGTATGCTTTAGGACTTAGGTTATGATTTAGGACTTACGTATGATTTAGGACTTAGCTAAAGATTTAGGACTTAGATTATGATTTAGGACTTAAGTATGATTTAGGACTTAAGTATGATTTAGGACTTAGGTTATGCTTTAGGACTTAGGTTATGATTTAGGACTTAGGTATGATTTAAGACTTAGGTTATTACTTAGGACTTAGGCATGATTTAGGACTTACGTATGATTTAGGACTTAGATATGCTTTAGGACTTAGTTATGATTTAGGACTTAGGTTATGATTTAGGACTTAGGTTATGCTTTAGGACTTAGGTATGATTTAGGACTTACGTATGATTTAGGACTTAGCTAAAGTTTTAGGACTTAGATTATGATTTAGGACTTAAGTATGATTTAGCACTTAGGTTATGCTTTAGGACTTAGGTTATGATTTAGGACTTAGGCATGATTTAGGACTTAGGTTATTACTTAGGACTTAGGCTAGATTTAGGACTTACGTATGATTTAGGACTTAGATATGCTTTAGGACTTAGTTATGATTTAGGACTTAGTTATGATTTAGGACTTAGGTTATGATTTAGGACTTAGGTTATGATTAGGACTTAGGTATGCTTTAAGACTTAGGTATGCTTTAGGACTTAGGTTATGATTTAGGACTTACGTATGATTTAGGACTTAGCTAAAGATTTAGGACTTAGATTATGATTTAGGACTTAAGTATGATTTAGGACTTATGTTATGATTTAGGACTTAGGTTATGCTTTAGGACTTAGGTTATGCTTTAGGACTTAGGTTATGCTTTAGGACTTAGGTTATACTTTAGGACTTAGGTATGATTTAGGACTTAGGTATGATTTAGGACTTAGCTAAAGATTTAGGAATTACATTATGATTTAGGACTTATGTTATGATTTAGGACTTAGGTTATGATATAGGACTTAGGTTATGCTTTAGGACTTAGGTATGATTTAGGACTTAGATATGATTTAGGACTTACGTATGATTTAGGACTTAGATATGCTTTAGGACTTAGGTTATGATTTAGGACTTAGGTTATGATTAGGACTTAGGTATGCTTTAAAACTTAGGTATGCTTTAGGACTTAGGTTATGATTTAGGACTTACATATGATTTAAGACTTAGCTAAAGATTTAGGACTTAGATTATGATTTAGGACTTAAGTATGATTTAGGACTTATGTTATGATTTAGGACTTAGGTTATGCTTTAGGACTTAGGTATGATTTAGGACTTAGGTTATTACTTAGGACTTAGGCATGATTTAGGACTTACGTATGATTTAGGACTTAGATATGCTTTAGGACTTAGTTATGATTTAGGACTTAGTTATGATTTAGGACTTAGGTTATGATTTAGGACTTAGGTTATGATTAGGACTTAGGTATGCTTTAAGACTTAGGTATAATTTAGGACTTAGGTTATTACTTAGGACTTAGGCATGATTTAGGACTTACGTATGATTTAGGACTTAGATATGCTTTAGGACTTAGTTATGCTTTAGGATTTAGTTATGATTTAGGACTTAGGTTATGATTTAGGACTTAGGTTATGATTAGGACTTAGGTATGCTTTAAGACTTAGGTATGCTTTAGGACTTAGGTATGATTTAGGAATTAGATTATGATTTAGGACTTAGGTTATGATTTAGGACTTAGGTTATGCTTTTGGACTTAGGTTATGCTTTTGGACTTAGGTTATGCTTTAGGACTTAGGTTATGATTTAGGACTTAGGTTATGATTTAGGACTTACGTATGATTTAGGACTTAGCTTATGATTTAGGACTTAAGTATGATTTAAGACTTAGATATGCTTTAGGACTTAGTTATGATTTAGGACTTAGTTATGATTTAGGACTTAGGTTATGATTTAGGACTTAGGTTATGATTAGGACTTAGGTATGCTTTAAGACTTAGGTATAATTTAGGACTTAGGTTATTACTTAGGACTTAGGCATGATTTAGGACTTACGTATGATTTAGGACTTAGATATGCTTTAGGACTTAGTTATGCTTTAGGATTTAGTTATGATTTAGGACTTAGGTTATGATTTAGGACTTAGGTTATGATTAGGACTTAGGTATGCTTTAAGACTTAGGTATGCTTTAGGACTTAGGTATGATTTAGGAATTAGATTATGATTTAGGACTTAGGTTATGATTTAGGACTTAGGTTATGCTTTTGGACTTAGGTTATGCTTTTGGACTTAGGTTATGCTTTAGGACTTAGGTTATGATTTAGGACTTAGGTTATGATTTAGGACTTAGCTAAAGATTTAGGACTTAGATTATGATTTAGGACTTAAGTATGATTTAGGACTTAGGTTATGCTTTAGGACTTAGGTTATGATTTAGGACTTAGGTATGATTTAGGACTTAGCTAAAGATTTAGGAATTAGATTATGATTTAGGACTTATGTTATGATTTAGCACTTAAGTTATGATTTAGGACTTAGGTTATGCTTTAGGACTTAGGTATGATTTAGGACTTAGGTTATTACTTAGGACTTAGGTATGATTTAGGACTTAGGTATGATTTAGGACTTAGGTTATGCTTTAGGTTATATTTTAGAACTTAGGTATGATTTAGGACTTAGCTAAAGATTTAGGACTTAGATTATCATTTAGGACTTATGTTACGATTTAGGACTTAGGTTATGCTTTAGGACTTAGGTTATGCTTTAGGACTTAGGTTATGCTTTAGGACTTACGTTATACTTTAGGACTTATGTTATACTTTAGGACTTAGGTTATGATTTAGGACTTAGGTTATGATTTAGGACTTACGTATGATTTAGGACTTAGCTAAAGATTTAGGACTTAGATTATGATTTAGGACTTAGGTATGATTTAGGACTTACCTAAAGATTTAAGACTTAGGTATGATTTAGGACTTAGCTAAAGATTTAGGAATTAGATTATGATTTAGGACTTATGTTATGATTTAGGACTTAGGTATGATTTAGGACTTAGGTTATTACTTAGGACTTAGGTATGATTTAGGACTTACGTATGATTTAGGACTTAGATATGCTTTAGGACTTAAATATGATTTAGGACTTAGGTTATGATTAGGACTTAGATATGCTTTAGGACTTAGGTTATGATTTAGGAATTAAATATGATTTAGGACTTAGGTTATGATTTAGGACTTAGGTATGATTTAGGACTTAGCTAAAGATTTAGGAATTAGATTATGATTTAGGACTTATGTTATGATTTAGGACTTAAGTTATGATTTAGGACTTAGGTTATGCTTTATGACTTAGGTTATGATTTAGGACTTAGGTTATGCTTTAGGACTTAGGTATGATTTAGGACTTAGGTTATTACTTAGGACTTAGGCATGATTTAGGACTTACGTATGATTTAGGACTTAGATATGGTTTAGGACTTAGTTATGATTTAGGACTTAGGTTATGATTTAGGACTTAGGTTATGATTAGGACTTAGGTATGCTTTAAGACTTAGGTATGCTTTAGGACTTAGGTTATGATTTAGGACTTACGTATGATTTAGGACTTAGCTAAAGATTTAGGACTTAGATTATGATTTAGGACTTAAGTATGATTTAGGACTTATGTTATGATTTAGGACTTAGGTTATGATTTAGGACTTAGGTTATGCTTTAGGACTTAGGTATGATTTAGGACTTAGGTTATTACTTAGGACTTAGGCATGATTTAGGACTTACGTATGATTTAGGACTTAGATATGCTTTAGGACATAGTTATGATTTAGTTCTTAGTTATGATTTAGGACTTAGGTTATGATTTAGGACTTAGGTTATGATTAGGACTTAGGTATGCTTTAAGACTTAGGTATGCTTTAGGACTTAGGTATGCTTTAAGACTTAGGTATGCTTTAGGACTTAGGTTATGCTTTAGGACTTAGGTTATGCTTTAGGACTTAGGTTATACTTTAGGACTTAGGTTATGATTTAGGACTTAGGTTATGATTTAGGACTTAGGTTATGCTTTAGGACTTAGGTATGATTTAGGACTTAGGTATGCTTTAGGACTTAGATATACTTTAGGACTTAGGTATGATTTAGGAATTAGATTATGATTTAGGACTTAGGTTATGCTTTATGACTTAGGTTATGCTTTAGGACTTAGGTTATGCTTTAGGACTTAGGTTATGCTTTAGGACTTAGGTTATACTTTAGGACTTAGGTTATGATTTAGGACTTAGGTTATGATTTAGGACTTACGTATGATTTAGGACTTAGCTAAAGATTTAGGACTTAGATTATGATTTAGGACTTAAGTATGATTTAGGACTTAGGTTATGCTTTAGGACTTAGGTTATGATTTAGGACTTAGGTATGATTTAAGACTTAGGTTATTACTTAGGACTTAGGCATGATTTAGGACTTACGTATGATTTAGGACTTAGATATGCTTTAGGACTTAGTTATGATTTAGGACTTATGTTATGATTTAGGACTTAGGTTATGATTAGGGCTTAGGTATGCTTTAAGACTTAGGTATGCTTTAGGACTTAGGTTATGATTTAGGACTTACGTATGATTTAGGACTTAGCTAAAGATTTAGGACTTAGATTATGATTTAGGACTTAAGTATGATTTAGGACTGATGTTATGATTTAGGACTTAGGTTATGATTTAGGACTTAGATATGCTTTAGGACTTAGTTATGATTTAGGACTTAGTTATGATTTAGGACTTAGGTTATGATTTAGGACTTAGGTTATGATTAGGACTTAGGTATGCTTTAAGACTTAGGTATGCTTTAGGACTTAGGTTATGATTTAGGACTTAGGTTATGATTTAAGACTTAGCTAAAGATTTAGGACTTAGATTATGATTTAGGACTTAAGTATGATTTAGGACTTATGTTATGATTTAGGACTTAGGTTATGCTTTAGGACTTAGGTATGATTTAGGACTTAAGTTATTACTTAGGACTTAGGCATGATTTAGGACTTACGTATGATTTAGGACTTAGATATGCTTTAGGACTTAGTTATGATTTACGACTTAGTTATGATTTAGGACTTAGGTTATGATTTAGGACTTAGGTTATGATTAGGACTTAGGTATGCTTTAAGACTTAGGTTATGATTTAGGACTTACGTATGATTTAGGACTTAGCTAAAGATTTAGGACTTAGATTATGATTTAGGACTTAAGTATGATTTAGGACTTATGTTATGATTTAGGACTTAGCTAAAGATTTAGGAATTACATTATGATTTAGGACTTATGTTATGCTTTAGGACTTAGGTATGATTTAGGACTTAGGTTATGCTTTAGGACTTAGGTATGATTTAGGACTTAGATATGCTTTAGGACTTAGTTATGATTTAGGACTTAGTTATGATTTAGGACTTAGTTATGATTTAGGATTTAGTTATGATTTAGGACTTAGGTTATGATTTAGGACTTAGGTTATGATTAGGACTTAGGTATGCTTTAAGACTTAGGTATGCTTTAGGACTTAGGTATGATTTAGGAATTAGATTATGATTTAGGACTTAGGTTATGCTTTAGGACTTAGGTTATGCTTTTGGACTTAGGTTATGCTTTAGGACTTAGGTTATGATTTAGGACTTAGGTTATGATTTAGGACTTACGTATGATTTAGGACTTAGCTAAAGATTTAGGACTTAGATTATGATTTAGGACTTAGGTTATGCTTTAGGACTTAGGTTATGATTTAGGACTTAGGTATGATTTAGGACTTAGGTTATTACTTAGGACTTAGGCATGATTTAGGACTTACGTATGATTTAGGACTTAGATATGCTTTAGGACTTAGTTATGATTTAGGACTTAGTTATGATTTAGGACTTAGGTTATGATTTATGACTTAGGTTATGATTTAGGACTTAGGTATGCTTTAAGACTTAGGTATGCTTTAGGACTTAGGTTATTACTTAGGACTTAGGCATGATTTAGGACTTACGTATGATTTAGGACTTAGATATGCTTTAGGACTTAGTTATGATTTAGGACTTAGGTTATGATTTAGGACTTAGGTTATGATTAGGACTTAGGTATGCTTTAGGACTTAGTTATGATTTAGGACTTAGATATGCTTTAGGACTTAGTTATGATTTAGGACTTAGTTATGATTTAGGACTTAGGTTATGATTTATGACTTAAGTATGATTTAGGACTTAGCTAAAGTTTTAGGACTTAGATTATGATTTAGGACTTAAGTATGATTTAGCACTTAGGTTATGCTTTAGGACTTAGGTTATGATTTAGGACTTAGGCATGATTTAGGACTTAGGTTATTACTTAGGACTTAGGCTAGATTTAGGACTTACGTATGATTTAGGACTTAGATATGTTTTAGGACTTAGTTATGATTTAGGACTTAGTTATGATTTAGGACTTAGGTTATGATTTAGGACTTAGGTTATGATTAGGACTTAGGTATGCTTTAAGACTTAGGTATGCTTTAGGACTTAGGTTATGATTTAGGACTTACGTATGATTTAGGACTTAGCTAAAGATTTAGGACTTAGATTATGATTTAGGACTTAAGTATGATTTAGGACTTAGGTTATGATTTAGGACTTAGGTTATGCTTTAGGACTTAGGTTATGCTTTAGGACTTAGGTTATGCTTTAGGACTTAGGTTATACTTTAGGACTTAGGTTATGATTTAGGACTTAGGTTATGCTTTAGGACTTAGTTATGATTTAGGACTTAGGTTATGATTTAGGACTTAGGTTATGATTAGGACTTAGGTATGCTTTAAGACTTAGGTATGCTTTAGGACTTAGGTTATGATTTAGGACTTACATATGATTTAAGACTTAGCTAAAGATTTAGGACTTAGATTATGATTTAGGACTTAAGTATGATTTAGGACTTATGTTATGATTTAGGACTTAGGTTATGCTTTAGGACTTAGGTATGATTTAGGACTTAGGTTATACTTTAGGACTTAGGTTATGATTTAGGACTTAGGTTATGATTTAGGACTTAGGTTATGATTAGGACTTAGGTATGCTTTAAGACTTAGGTATGCTTTAGGACTTAGGTTATGATTTAGGACTTACGTATGATTTAGGACTTAGCTAAAGATTTAGGACTTAGATTATGATTTAGGACTTAAGTATGATTTAGGACTTATGTTATGATTTAGGACTTAGGTTATGCTTTAGGACTTAGGTTATGCTTTACGACTTAGGTTATTCTTTAGGACTTAGGTTATACTTTAGGACTTAGGTTATGATTTAGGACTTAGGTTATGATTTAGGACTTACGTATGATTTAGGACTTAAGTATGATTTAGGACTTAGGTTATGCTTTAGGACTTAGGTTATGATTTAGGACTTAGGTATGATTTAGGACTTAGCTAAAGATTTAGGAATTAGATTATGATTTAGGACTTATGTTATGATTTAGGACTTAAGTTATGATTTAGGACTTAGGTTATGCTTTATGACTTAGGTTATGATTTAGGACTTAGGTTATGCTTTAGGACTTAGGTATGATTTAGGACTTAGGTTATTACTTAGGACTTAGGCATGATTTAGGACTTACGTATGATTTAGGACTTAGATATGGTTTAGGACTTAGTTATGATTTAGGACTTAGGTTATGATTTAGGACTTAGGTTATGATTAGGACTTAGGTATGCTTTAAGACTTAGGTATGCTTTAGGACTTAGGTTATGATTTAGGACTTACGTATGATTTAGGACTTAGCTAAAGATTTAGGACTTAGATTATGATTTAGGACTTAAGTATGATTTAGGACTTATGTTATGATTTAGGACTTAGGTTATGATTTAGGACTTAGGTTATGCTTTAGGACTTAGGTATGATTTAGGACTTAGGTTATTACTTAGGACTTAGGCATGATTTAGGACTTACGTATGATTTAGGACTTAGATATGCTTTAGGACATAGTTATGATTTAGTTCTTAGTTATGATTTAGGACTTAGGTTATGATTTAGGACTTAGGTTATGATTAGGACTTAGGTATGCTTTAAGACTTAGGTATGCTTTAGGACTTAGGTATGCTTTAAGACTTAGGTATGCTTTAGGACTTAGGTTATGCTTTAGGACTTAGGTTATGCTTTAGGACTTAGGTTATACTTTAGGACTTAGGTTATGATTTAGGACTTAGGTTATGCTTTAGGACTTAGGTATGATTTAGGACTTAGGTATGCTTTAGGACTTAGATATACTTTAGGACTTAGGTATGATTTAGGAATTAGATTATGATTTAGGACTTAGGTTATGCTTTATGACTTAGGTTATGCTTTAGGACTTAGGTTATGCTTTAGGACTTAGGTTATGCTTTAGGACTTAGGTTATACTTTAGGACTTAGGTTATGATTTAGGACTTAGGTTATGATTTAGGACTTACGTATGATTTAGGACTTAGCTAAAGATTTAGGACTTAGATTATGATTTAGGACTTAAGTATGATTTAGGACTTAGGTTATGCTTTAGGACTTAGGTTATGATTTAGGACTTAGGTATGATTTAAGACTTAGGTTATTACTTAGGACTTAGGCATGATTTAGGACTTACGTATGATTTAGGACTTAGATATGCTTTAGGACTTAGTTATGATTTAGGACTTATGTTATGATTTAGGACTTAGGTTATGATTAGGGCTTAGGTATGCTTTAAGACTTAGGTATGCTTTAGGACTTAGGTTATGATTTAGGACTTACGTATGATTTAGGACTTAGCTAAAGATTTAGGACTTAGATTATGATTTAGGACTTAAGTATGATTTAGGACTGATGTTATGATTTAGGACTTAGGTTATGATTTAGGACTTAGATATGCTTTAGGACTTAGTTATGATTTAGGACTTAGTTATGATTTAGGACTTAGGTTATGATTTAGGACTTAGGTTATGATTAGGACTTAGGTATGCTTTAAGACTTAGGTATGCTTTAGGACTTAGGTTATGATTTAGGACTTAGGTTATGATTTAAGACTTAGCTAAAGATTTAGGACTTAGATTATGATTTAGGACTTAAGTATGATTTAGGACTTATGTTATGATTTAGGACTTAGGTTATGCTTTAGGACTTAGGTATGATTTAGGACTTAAGTTATTACTTAGGACTTAGGCATGATTTAGGACTTACGTATGATTTAGGACTTAGATATGCTTTAGGACTTAGTTATGATTTACGACTTAGTTATGATTTAGGACTTAGGTTATGATTTAGGACTTAGGTTATGATTAGGACTTAGGTATGCTTTAAGACTTAGGTTATGATTTAGGACTTACGTATGATTTAGGACTTAGCTAAAGATTTAGGACTTAGATTATGATTTAGGACTTAAGTATGATTTAGGACTTATGTTATGATTTAGGACTTAGCTAAAGATTTAGGAATTACATTATGATTTAGGACTTATGTTATGCTTTAGGACTTAGGTATGATTTAGGACTTAGGTTATGCTTTAGGACTTAGGTATGATTTAGGACTTAGATATGCTTTAGGACTTAGTTATGATTTAGGACTTAGTTATGATTTAGGACTTAGGTTATGATTTAGGACTTAGGTTATGATTAGGACTTAGGTATGCTTTAAGACTTAGGTATGCTTTAGGACTTAGGTTATGATTTAGGACTTACGTATGATTTAAGACTTAGCTAAAGATTTAGGACTTAGATTATGATTTAGGACTTAAGTATGATTTAGGACTTATGATATGCTTTAGGACTTAGTTATGATTTAGGACTTAGTTATGATTTAGGACTTAGGTTATGCTTTAGGACTTAGGTATGCTTTAAGACTTAGGTATGCTTTAGGACTTAGGTATGATTTAGGACTTAGGTATGCTTTAGGACTTAGATATACTTTAGGACTTAGGTATGATTTAGGAATTAGATTATGATTTAGGACTTAGGTTATGCTTTATGACTTAGGTTATGCTTTAGGACTTAGGTTATGCTTTAGGACTTAGGTTATACTTTAGGACTTAGGTTATGATTTAGGACTTAGGTTATGATTTAGGACTTACGTATGATTTAGGACTTAGCTAAAGATTTAGGACTTAGATTATGATTTAGGACTTAAGTATGATTTAGGACTTAGGTTATGCTTTAGGACTTAGGTTATGATTTAGGACTTAGGTATGATTTAAGACTTAGGTTATTACTTAGGACTTAGGCATGATTTAGGACTTACGTATGATTTAGGACTTAGATATGCTTTAGGACTTAGTTATGATTTAGGACTTAGGTTATGATTTAGGACTTAGGTTATGATTAGGACTTAGGTATGCTTTAAGACTTAGGTATGCTTTAGGACTTAGGTTATGATTTAGGACTTACGTATGATTTAGGACTTAGCTAAAGATTTAGGACTTAGATTATGATTTAGGACTTAAGTATGATTTAGGACTGATGTTATGATTTAGGACTTAGGTTATGATTTAGGACTTAGGTTATGCTTTAGGACTTAGGTTATGATTAGGACTTAGGTATGCTTTAAGACTTAGGTATGATTTAGGACTTAGGTTATTACTTAGGACTTAGGCATGATTTAGGACTTACGTATGATTTAGGACTTAGATATGCTTTAGGACTTAGTTATGATTTAGGATTTAGTTATGATTTAGGACTTAGGTTATGATTTAGGACTTAGGTTATGATTAGGACTTAGGTATGCTTTAAGACTTAGGTATGCTTTAGGACTTAGGTATGATTTAGGAATTAGATTATGATTTAGGACTTAGGTTATGCTTTAGGACTTAGGTTATGCTTTTGGACTTAGGTTATGCTTTAGGACTTAGGTTATGATTTAGGACTTAGGTTATGATTTAGGACTTACGTATGATTTAGGACTTAGCTAAAGATTTAGGACTTAGATTATGATTTAGGACTTAAGTATGATTTAGGACTTAGGTTATGCTTTAGGACTTAGGTTATGATTTAGGACTTAGGTATGATTTAGGACTTAGGTTATTACTTAGGACTTAGGCATGATTTAGGACTTACGTATGATTTAGGACTTAGATATGCTTTAGGACTTAGTTATGATTTAGGACTTAGTTATGATTTAGGACTTAGGTTATGATTTATGACTTAGGTTATGATTTAGGACTTAGGTATGCTTTAAGACTTAGGTATGCTTTAGGACTTAGGTTATTACTTAGGACTTAGGCATGATTTAGGACTTACGTATGATTTAGGACTTAGATATGCTTTAGGACTTAGTTATGATTTAGGACTTAGGTTATGATTTAGGACTTAGGTTATGATTAGGACTTAGGTATGCTTTAGGACTTAGTTATGATTTAGGACTTAGATATGCTTTAGGACTTAGTTATGATTTAGGACTTAGTTATGATTTAGGACTTAGGTTATGATTTATGACTTAAGTATGATTTAGGACTTAGCTAAAGTTTTAGGACTTAGATTATGATTTAGGACTTAAGTATGATTTAGCACTTAGGTTATGCTTTAGGACTTAGGTTATGATTTAGGACTTAGGCATGATTTAGGACTTAGGTTATTACTTAGGACTTAGGCTAGATTTAGGACTTACGTATGATTTAGGACTTAGATATGTTTTAGGACTTAGTTATGATTTAGGACTTAGTTATGATTTAGGACTTAGGTTATGATTTAGGACTTAGGTTATGATTAGGACTTAGGTATGCTTTAAGACTTAGGTATGCTTTAGGACTTAGGTTATGATTTAGGACTTACGTATGATTTAGGACTTAGCTAAAGATTTAGGACTTAGATTATGATTTAGGACTTAAGTATGATTTAGGACTTAGGTTATGATTTAGGACTTAGGTTATGCTTTAGGACTTAGGTTATGCTTTAGGACTTAGGTTATGCTTTAGGACTTAGGTTATACTTTAGGACTTAGGTTATGATTTAGGACTTAGGTTATGATTTAGGACTTAGCTAAAGATTTAGGACTTAGATTATGATTTAGGACTTAAGTATGATTTAGGACTTAGGTTATGCTTTAGGACTTAGGTTATGATTTAGGACTTAGGTATGATTTAAGACTTAGGTTATTACTTAGGACTTAGGCATGATTTAGGACTTACGTATGATTTAGGACTTAGATATGCTTTAGGACTTAGTTATGATTTAGGACTTAGGTTATGATTTAGGACTTAGGTTATGATTAGGACTTAGGTATGCTTTAAGACTTAGGTATGCTTTAGGACTTAGGTTATGATTTAGGACTTACGTATGATTTAGGACTTAGCTAAAGATTTAGGACTTAGATTATGATTTAGGACTTAAGTATGATTTAGGACTGATATTATGATTTAGGACTTAGGTTATGATTTAGGACTTAGGTTATGCCTTAGGACTTAGGTATGATTTAGGACTTAGGTTATTACTTAGGACTTAGGCATGATTTAGGACTTACGTATGATTTAGGACTTAGATATGCTTTAGGACTTAGTTATGATTTAGGACTTAGTTATGATTTAGGACTTAGGTTATGATTTAGGACTTAGGTTATGATTAGGACTTAGGTATGCTTTAAGACTTAGGTATGATTTAGGACTTAGGTTATTACTTAGGACTTAGGCATGATTTAGGACTTACGTATGATTTAGGACTTAGATATGCTTTAGGACTTAGTTATGATTTAGGATTTAATTATGATTTAGGACTTAGGTTATGATTTAGGACTTAGGTTATGCTTTAGGACTTAGGTTATGCTTTTGGACTTAGGTTATGCTTTAGGACTTAGGTTATGATTTAGGACTTAGGTTATGATTTAGGACTTACGTATGATTTAGGACTTAGCTAAAGATTTAGGACTTAGATTATGATTTAGGACTTAAGTATGATTTAGGACTTAGGTTATGCTTTAGGACTTAGGTTATGATTTAGGACTTTGGTATGATTTAGGACTTAGGTTATTACTTAGGACTTAGGCATGATTTAGGACTTACGTATGATTTAGGACTTAGATATGCTTTAGGACTTAGTTATGATTTAGGACTTAGTTATGATTTAGGACTTAGGTTATGATTTATGACTTAGGTTATGATTTAGGACTTAGGTATGCTTTAAGACTTAGGTATGCTTTAGGACTTAGGTTATTACTTAGGACTTAGGCATGATTTAGGACTTACGTATGATTTAGGACTTAGATATGCTTTAGGACTTAGTTATGATTTAGGACTTAGGTTATGATTTAGGACTTAGGTTATGCTTTAGGACTTAGGTATGATTTAGGACTTAGGTTATACTTTAGGACTTAGGTTATGATTTAGGACTTAGGTTATGATTTAGGACTTACGTATGATTTAGGACTTAGCTAAATTTTTAGGACTTAGATTATGATTTAGGACTTAAGTATGATTTAGCACTTACGTTATACTTTAGGACTTAGGTTATGATTTAGGACTTAGGCATGATTTAGGACTTAGGTTATTACTTAGGACTTAGGCTAGATTTAGGACTTACGTATGATTTAGGACTTAGATATGCTTTAGGACTTAGTTATGATTTAGGACTTAGTTATGATTTAGGACTTAGGTTATGATTTAGGACTTAGGTTATGATTAGGACTTAGGTATGCTTTAAGACTTAGGTATGCTTTAGGACTTAGGTTATGATTTAGGACTTACGTATGATTTAGGACTTAGATATGCTTTAGGACTTAGTTATGATTTAGGACTTAGTTATGATTTAGGACTTAGGTTATGATTTAGGACTTAGGTTATGATTAGGACTTAGGTATGCTTTAAGACTTAGGTATAATTTAGGACTTAGGTTATTACTTAGGACTTAGGCATGATTTAGGACTTACGTATGATTTAGGACTTAGCTAAAGTTTTAGGAATTAGATTATGATTTAGGACTTAAGTATGATTTAGGACTTAGGTTATGCTTTAGGACTTAGGTTATGATTTAGGACTTAGGTATGATTTAGGACTTAGCTAAAGATTTAGGACTTAGATTATGATTTAGGACTTAAGTATGATTTAGGACTTAGGTTATGATTTAGGACTTAGGTTATGCTTTAGGACTTAGGTATGATTTAGGACTTAGGTTATACTTTAGGACTTAGGTTATGATTTAGGACTTAGGTATGATTTAGGACTTAGCTAAAGATTTAGGACTTAAGTATGATTTAGGACTTAGCTAAAGATTTAGGAATTAGATTATGATTTAGGACTTATGTTATGATTTAGGACTTAGGTATGATTTAGGACTTAAGTTATTACTTAGGACTTAGGTATGATTTAGGACTTTCGTATGATTTAGGACTTAGATATGCTTTAGGACTTAAATATGATTTAGGACTTAGGTTATGATTAGGACTTAGATATGCTTTAGGACTTAGGTTATGATTTAGGACTTAGGTTATGCTTTAGGACTTAGGTTATGCTTTAGGACTTAGGTTATGCTTTAGACTTAGGTTATGCTTTAGGACTTAGGTTATACTTTAGGACTTAGGTTATGATTTAGGACTTAGGTTATGATTTAGGACTTAGGTTATGATTTAGGACTTAGCTAAAGATTTAGGACTTAGGTATGATTTAGGACTTACGTATGATTTAGGACTTAGATATGCTTTAGGACTTAGGTTATGCTTTAGGACTTAGGTTATGCTTTAGGACTTAGGTTATGATTAGGACTTAGGTATGCTTTAAGACTTAGGTATGCTTTAGGACTTAGGTATGATTTAGGAATTAGATTATGCTTTAGGACTTAGGTTATGCTTTAGGACTTAGGTTATGCTTTAGGACTTAGGTTATGCTTTAGGACTTAGGTTATGCTTTAGGACTTAGGTTATGCTTTAGGACTTAGGTTATGATTTAGGACTTAGGTTATGATTTAGGACTTAGGTTATGCTTGAGGACTTAGGTTATGCTTTAGGACTTAGGTTATGCTTTAGGACTTAGGTTATGCTTTAGGACTTAGGTTATGATTTAGGACTTAGGTTATGATTTAGGACTTAGGTTATGCTTTAGGACTTAGGTATGATTTAGGACTTAGGTATGATTTAGGACTTAGCTAAAGATTTAGGAATTACATTATGATTTAGGACTTATGTTATGATTTAGGACTTAGGTTATGATTTAGGACTTAGGTTATGCTTTAGGACTTAGGTATGATTTAGGACTTAGGTTATTACTTAGGACTTAGGCATGATTTAGGACTTACGTATGATTTAGGACTTAGATATTCTTTAGGACTTAGTTATGATTTAGGACTTAGTTATGATTTAGGACTTAGGTATGATTTAGGACTTAGGTATGATTTAGGACTTAGGTATGCTTTAAGACTTAGGTATGCTTTAGGACTTAGCTTTGCTTTAAGACTTAGGTATACTTTAGGACTTAGGTATGATTTAGAACTTAGGTAATGATTTAGGACTTAGATTATGATTTAGGACTTAGGTTATGATTTAGGACTTAGGTTATGCTTTAGGACTTAGGTTATGCTTTAGGACTTAGGTTATGCTTTAGGACTTAGGTTATGATTTAGGACTTAGGTTATGATTTAGGACTTACGTATGATTTAGGACTTAGGTTATGATTTAGGACTTAGGTATGATTTAGGACTTAGGTTATGCTTTAGGACTTAGGTTATGATTTAGGACTTAGGTATGATTAGGACTTAGGTTATGATTTAGGACTTACGTATGATTTAGGACTTAGCTAAAGATTTAGGACTTAGATTATGATTTAGGACTTAGGTATGATTTAGGACTTAGCTAAAGATTTAGGAATTAGATTATGATTTAAGACTTAGGTATGATTTAGGACTTAGCTAAAGAGTTATTACTTAGATTATGATTTAGGACTTAGGTATGATTTAGGACTTAGGTTATGTTTTAGGACTTAGGTTATGATTTAGGACTTAGGTATGATTTAGGACTTAGCTAAAGATTTAGGAATTAGATTATGATTTAGGACTTAGGTATGATTTAGGACTTAGGTATGCTTTAAGACTTAGGTATGCTTTAGGACTTAGCTTTGCTTTAAGACTTAGGTATGCTTTAGGACTTAGGTATGATTTAGGACTTAGGTATGCTTTAGGACTTAGATGTGCTTTAGGACTTAGGTATGATTTAGGAATTAGATTATGATTTAGGACTTAGGTTATGCTTTAGGACTTAGGTTATGATTTAGGACTTACGTATGATTTAGGACTTAGCTAAAGATTTAGGACTTAGATTATGATTTAGGACTTAAGTATGATTTAGGACTTAGGTTATGCTTTAGGACTTAGGTTATGATTTAGGACTTAGGTATGATTTAGGACTTAGGTTATTACTTAGGACTTAGGCATGATTTAGGACTTACGTATGATTTAGGACTTAGATATGCTTTAGGACTTAGTTATGATTTAGGACTTAGGTTATGATTTAGGACTTAGGTTATGATTAGGACTTAGGTATGCTTTAAGACTTAGGTATGCTTTAGGACTTAGGTTATGATTTAGGACTTACGTATGATTTAGGACTTAGCTAAAGATTTAGGACTTAGATTATGATTTAGGACTTAAGTATGATTTAGGACTGATATTATGATTTAGGACTTAGGTTATGATTTAGGACTTAGGTTATGCCTTAGGACTTAGGTATGATTTAGGACTTAGGTTATTACTTAGGACTTAGGCATGATTTAGGACTTACGTATGATTTAGGACTTAGATATGCTTTAGGACTTAGTTATGATTTAGGACTTAGTTATGATTTAGGACTTAGGTTATGATTTAGGACTTAGGTTATGATTAGGACTTAGGTATGCTTTAAGACTTAGGTATGATTTAGGACTTAGGTTATTACTTAGGACTTAGGCATGATTTAGGACTTACGTATGATTTAGGACTTAGATATGCTTTAGGACTTAGTTATGATTTAGGATTTAATTATGATTTAGGACTTAGGTTATGATTTAGGACTTAGGTTATGCTTTAGGACTTAGGTTATGCTTTTGGACTTAGGTTATGCTTTAGGACTTAGGTTATGATTTAGGACTTAGGTTATGATTTAGGACTTACGTATGATTTAGGACTTAGCTAAAGATTTAGGACTTAGATTATGATTTAGGACTTAAGTATGATTTAGGACTTAGGTTATGCTTTAGGACTTAGGTTATGATTTAGGACTTAGGTATGATGTAGGACTTAGGTTATTACTTAGGACTTAGGCATGATTTAGGACTTACGTATGATTTAGGACTTAGATATGCTTTAGGACTTAGTTATGATTTAGGACTTAGTTATGATTTAGGACTTAGGTTATGATTTATGACTTAGGTTATGATTTAGGACTTAGGTATGCTTTAAGACTTAGGTATGCTTTAGGACTTAGGTTATTACTTAGGACTTAGGCATGATTTAGGACTTACGTATGATTTAGGACTTAGATATGCTTTAGGACTTAGTTATGATTTAGGACTTAGGTTATGATTTAGGACTTAGGTTATGCTTTAGGACTTAGGTATGATTTAGGACTTAGGTTATACTTTAGGACTTAGGTTATGATTTAGGACTTAGGTTATGATTTAGGACTTACGTATGATTTAGGACTTAGCTAAATTTTTAGGACTTAGATTATGATTTAGGACTTAAGTATGATTTAGCACTTACGTTATACTTTAGGACTTAGGTTATGATTTAGGACTTAGGCATGATTTAGGACTTAGGTTATTACTTAGGACTTAGGCTAGATTTAGGACTTACGTATGATTTAGGACTTAGATATGCTTTAGGACTTAGTTATGATTTAGGACTTAGTTATGATTTAGGACTTAGGTTATGATTTAGGACTTAGGTTATGATTAGGACTTAGGTATGCTTTAAGACTTAGGTATGCTTTAGGACTTAGGTTATGATTTAGGACTTACGTATGATTTAGGACTTAGATATGCTTTAGGACTTAGTTATGATTTAGGACTTAGTTATGATTTAGGACTTAGGTTATGATTTAGGACTTAGGTTATGATTAGGACTTAGGTATGCTTTAAGACTTAGGTATGATTTAGGACTTAGGTTATTACTTAGGACTTAGGCATGATTTAGGACTTACGTATGATTTAGGACTTAGATATGCTTTAGGACTTAGTTATGATTTAGGATTTAATTATGATTTAGGACTTAGGTTATGATTTAGGACTTAGGTTATGCTTTAGGACTTAGGTTATGCTTTTGGACTTAGGTTATGCTTTAGGACTTAGGTTATGATTTAGGACTTAGGTTATGATTTAGGACTTACGTATGATTTAGGACTTAGCTAAAGATTTAGGACTTAGATTATGATTTAGGACTTAAGTATGATTTAGGACTTAGGTTATGCTTTAGGACTTAGGTTATGATTTAGGACTTAGGTATGATTTAGGACTTAGGTTATTACTTAGGACTTAGGCATGATTTAGGACTTACGTATGATTTAGGACTTAGATATGCTTTAGGACTTAGTTATGATTTAGGACTTAGTTATGATTTAGGACTTAGGTTATGATTTATGACTTAGGTTATGATTTAGGACTTAGGTATGCTTTAAGACTTAGGTATGCTTTAGGACTTAGGTTATTACTTAGGACTTAGGCATGATTTAGGACTTACGTATGATTTAGGACTTAGATATGCTTTAGGACTTAGTTATGATTTAGGACTTAGGTTATGATTTAGGACTTAGGTTATGCTTTAGGACTTAGGTATGATTTAGGACTTAGGTTATACTTTAGGACTTAGGTTATGATTTAGGACTTAGGTTATGATTTAGGACTTACGTATGATTTAGGACTTAGCTAAATTTTTAGGACTTAGATTATGATTTAGGACTTAAGTATGATTTAGCACTTACGTTATACTTTAGGACTTAGGTTATGATTTAGGACTTAGGCATGATTTAGGACTTAGGTTATTACTTAGGACTTAGGCTAGATTTAGGACTTACGTATGATTTAGGACTTAGATATGCTTTAGGACTTAGTTATGATTTAGGACTTAGTTATGATTTAGGACTTAGGTTATGATTTAGGACTTAGGTTATGATTAGGACTTAGGTATGCTTTAAGACTTAGGTATGCTTTAGGACTTAGGTTATGATTTAGGACTTACGTATGATTTAGGACTTAGCTAAAGATTTAGGACTTAGATTATGATTTAGGACTTAAGTATGATTTAGGACTTAAGTATGATTTAGGACTTAGGTTATGCTTTAGGACTTAGGTTATGATTTAGGACTTAGGTATGATTTAAGACTTAGGTTATTACTTAGGACTTAGGCATGATTTAGGACTTACGTATGATTTAGGACTTAGATATGCTTTAGGACTTAGTTATGATTTAGGACTTAGGTTATGATTTAGGACTTAGGTTATGCTTTAGGACTTAGGTATGATTTAGGACTTACGTATGATTTAGGACTTAGCTAAAGTTTTAGGACTTAGATTATGATTTAGGACTTAAGTATGATTTAGCACTTAGGTTATGCTTTAGGACTTAGGTTATGATTTAGGACTTAGGCATGATTTAGGACTTAGGTTATTACTTAGGACTTAGGCTAGATTTAGGACTTACGTATGATTTAGGACTTAGATATGCTTTAGGACTTAGTTATGATTTAGGACTTAGTTATGATTTAGGACTTAGGTTATGATTTAGGACTTAGGTTATGATTAGGACTTAGGTATGCTTTAAGACTTAGGTATGCTTTAGGACTTAGGTTATGATTTAGGACTTACGTATGATTTAGGACTTAGCTAAAGATTTAGGACTTAGATTATGATTTAGGACTTAAGTATGATTTAGGACTTATGTTATGATTTAGGACTTAGGTTATGCTTTAGGACTTAGGTTATGCTTTAGGACTTAGGTTATGCTTTAGGACTTAGGTTATACTTTAGGACTTAGGTATGATTTAGGACTTAGGTATGATTTAGGACTTAGCTAAAGATTTAGGAATTACATTATGATTTAGGACTTATGTTATGATTTAGGACTTAGGTTATGATATAGGACTTAGGTTATGCTTTAGGACTTAGGTATGATTTAGGACTTAGATATGATTTAGGACTTACGTATGATTTAGGACTTAGATATGCTTTAGGACTTAGGTTATGATTTAGGACTTAGGTTATGATTAGGACTTAGGTATGCTTTAAAACTTAGGTATGCTTTAGGACTTAGGTTATGATTTAGGACTTACATATGATTTAAGACTTAGCTAAAGATTTAGGACTTAGATTATGATTTAGGACTTAAGTATGATTTAGGACTTATGTTATGATTTAGGACTTAGGTTATGCTTTAGGACTTAGGTATGATTTAGGACTTAGGTTATTACTTAGGACTTAGGCATGATTTAGGACTTACGTATGATTTAGGACTTAGATATGCTTTAGGACTTAGTTATGATTTAGGACTTAGTTATGATTTAGGACTTAGGTTATGATTTAGGACTTAGGTTATGATTAGGACTTAGGTATGCTTTAAGACTTAGGTATAATTTAGGACTTAGGTTATTACTTAGGACTTAGGCATGATTTAGGACTTACGTATGATTTAGGACTTAGATATGCTTTAGGACTTAGTTATGCTTTAGGATTTAGTTATGATTTAGGACTTAGGTTATGATTTAGGACTTAGGTTATGATTAGGACTTAGGTATGCTTTAAGACTTAGGTATGCTTTAGGACTTAGGTATGATTTAGGAATTAGATTATGATTTAGGACTTAGGTTATGATTTAGGACTTAGGTTATGCTTTTGGACTTAGGTTATGCTTTTGGACTTAGGTTATGATTTAGGACTTAGGTATGATTTAGGACTTAGCTAAAGATTTAGGAATTAGATTATGATTTAGGACTTATGTTATGATTTAGCACTTAAGTTATGATTTAGGACTTAGGTTATGCTTTAGGACTTAGGTATGATTTAGGACTTAGGTTATTACTTAGGACTTAGGTATGATTTAGGACTTAGGTATGATTTAGGACTTAGGTTATGCTTTAGGTTATATTTTAGAACTTAGGTATGATTTAGGACTTAGCTAAAGATTTAGGACTTAGATTATCATTTAGGACTTATGTTACGATTTAGGACTTAGGTTATGCTTTAGGACTTAGGTTATGCTTTAGGACTTAGGTTATGCTTTAGGACTTACGTTATACTTTAGGACTTATGTTATACTTTAGGACTTAGGTTATGATTTAGGACTTAGGTTATGATTTAGGACTTACGTATGATTTAGGACTTAGCTAAAGATTTAGGACTTAGATTATGATTTAGGACTTAGGTATGATTTAGGACTTACCTAAAGATTTAAGACTTAGGTATGATTTAGGACTTAGCTAAAGATTTAGGAATTAGATTATGATTTAGGACTTATGTTATGATTTAGGACTTAGGTATGATTTAGGACTTAGGTTATTACTTAGGACTTAGGTATGATTTAGGACTTACGTATGATTTAGGACTTAGATATGCTTTAGGACTTAAATATGATTTAGGACTTAGGTTATGATTAGGACTTAGATATGCTTTAGGACTTAGGTTATGATTTAGGAATTAAATATGATTTAGGACTTAGGTTATGATTTAGGACTTAGGTATGATTTAGGACTTAGGTATGCTTTAAGACTTAGGTATGCTTTAAGACTTAGGTATGTATGCTTTAGGACTTAGGTATGCTTTAGGACTTAGGTTATGCTTTAGGACTTAGGTTATGCTTTAGGACTTAGGTTATGCTTTAGGACTTAGGTTATGCTTTAGGACTTAGGTTATGCTTTAGGACTTAGGTTATGCTTTAGGACTTAGGTATGATTTAGGACTTAGCTAAAGATTTAGGAATTACATTATGATTTAGGACTTATGTTATGATTTAGGACTTAGGTTATGATTTAGGACTTAGGTTATGCTTTAGGACTTAGGTATGATTTAGGACTTAGGTTATTACTTAGGACATAGGCATGATTTAGGACTTACGTATGATTTAGGACTTAGATATGCTTTAGGACTTAGTTATGATTTAGGACTTAGTTATGATTTAGGACTTAGGTTATGATTTAGGACTTAGGTTATGCTTTAGGACTTAGGTTATGCTTTAGGACTTAGGTTATGATTTAGGACTTACGTATGATTTAGGACTTAGCTAAAGATTTAGGACTTAGATTATGATTTAGGACTTAAGTATGATTTAGGACTTAGGTTATGCTTTAGGACTTAGGTTATGCTTTAGGACTTACGTTATACTTTAGGACTTAGGTTATACTTTAGGACTTAGGTTATGATTTAGGACTTAGGTTATGATTTAGGACTTAGGTATGCTTTAAGACTTAGGTATGCTTTAGGACTTAGGTATGCTTTAAGACTTAGGTATGCTTTAGGACTTAGGTATGATTTAGGACTTAGGTATGCTTTAGGACTTAGATATGCTTTAGGACTTAGGTATGATTTAGGAATTAGATTATGCTTTAGGACTTAGTTTATGCTTTAGGACTTAGGTTATACTTTAGGACTTACGTATGATTTAGGACTTAGCTAAAGATTTAGGACTTAGATTATGATTTAGGACTTAAGTATGATTTAGGACTTAGGTTATGATTTAGGACTTTGGTATGATTTAGGACTTAGGTTATTACTTAGGACTTAGGCATGATTTAGGACTTACGTATGATTTAGGACTTAGCTAAAGTTTTAGGAATTAGATTATGATTTAGGACTTAAGTATGATTTAGGACTTAGCTAAAGATTTAGGAATTAGATTATTATTTAGGACTTATGTTATGATTTAGGACTTAAGTTATGATTTAGGACTTAGGTTATGCTTTATGACTTAGGTTATGATTTAGGACTTAGGTTATGCTTTAGGACTTAGGTATGATTTAGGACTTACGTATGATTTAGGACTTAGATATGCTTTAGGACTTAGTTATGATTTAGGACTTAGGTTATGATTTAGGACTTAGGTTATGATTAGGACTTAGGTATGCTTTAAGACTTAGGTATGCTTTAGGACTTAGGTTATGATTTAGGACTTAGGTTATGATTTAGGACTTACGTATGATTTAGGACTTAGCTAAAGATTTATGACTTAGATTATGATTTAGGACTTAAGTATGATTTAGGACTTAGGTTATGATTTAGGACTTAGGTTATCCTTTAGGACTTAGGTATGATTTAGGACTTAGGTTATACTTTAGGACTTAGGTTATGATTTAGGACTTAGGTATGATTTAGGACTTAGCTAAAGATTTAGGACTTAAGTATGATTTAGGACTTAGCTAAAGATTTAGGAATTAGATTATGATTTAGGACTTATGTTATGATTTAGGACTTAGGTATGATTTAGGACTTAAGTTATTACTTAGGACTTAGGTATGATTTAGGACTTTCGTATGATTTAGGACTTAGTTATGATTTAGGACTTAGGTTATGATTTAGGACTTAGGTTATGATTTAGGACTTACGTATGATTTAGGACTTAGCTAAAGATTTAGGACTTAGATTATGATTTAGGACTTAAGTATGATTTAGGACTTAGGTTATGCTTTAGGACTTAGGTTATGCTTTAGGACTTACGTTATACTTTAGGACTTAGGTTATACTTTAGGACTTAGGTTATGATTTAGGACTTAGGTTATGATTTAGGACTTAGGTATGCTTTAAGACTTAGGTATGCTTTAGGACTTAGGTATGCTTCAAGACTTAGGTATGCTTTAGGACTTAGGTATGATTTAGGACTTAGGTATGCTTTAGGACTTAGATATGCTTTAGGACTTAGGTATGATTTAGGAATTAGATTATGCTTTAGGACTTAGTTTATGCTTTAGGACTTAGGTTATACTTTAGGACTTAGGTTATGATTTAGGACTTAGGTTATGATTTAGGACTTACGTATGATTTAGGACTTAGCTAAAGATTTAGGACTTAGATTATGATTTAGGACTTAAGTATGATTTAGGACTTAGGTTATTACTTAGGACTTAGGCATGATTTAGGACTTACGTATGATTTAGGACTTAGCTAAAGTTTTAGGAATTAGATTATGATTTAGGACTTAAGTATGATTTAGGACTTAGGTTATGCTTTAGGACTTAGGTTATGATTTAGGACTTAGGTATGATTTAGGACTTAGCTAAAGATTTAGGAATTAGATTATGATTTAGGACTTATGTTATGATTTAGGACTTAAGTTATGATTTAGGACTTAGGTTATGCTTTATGACTTAGGTTATGATTTAGGACTTAGTTTATGCTTTAGGACTTAGGTATGATTTAGGACTTACGTATGATTTAGGACTTAGATATGCTTTAGGACTTAGTTATGATTTAGGACTTAGGTTATGATTTAGGACTTAGGTTATGATTAGGACTTAGGTATGCTTTAAGACTTAGGTATGCTTTAGGACTTAGGTTATGATTTAGGACTTAGGTTATGATTTAGGACTTACGTATGATTTAGGACTTAGCTAAAGATTTAGGACTTAGATTATGATTTAGGACTTAAGTATGATTTAGGACTTAGGTTATGATTTAGGACTTAGGTTATGCTTTAGGACTTAGGTATGATTTAGGACTTAGGTTATACTTTAGGACTTAGGTTATGATTTAGGACTTAGGTATGATTTAGGACTTAGCTAAAGATTTAGGACTTAAGTATGATTTAGGACTTAGCTAAAGATTTAGGAATTAGATTATGATTTAGGACTTATGTTATGATTTAGGACTTAGGTATGATTTAGGACTTAAGTTATTACTTAGGACTTAGGTATGATTTAGGACTTTCGTATGATTTAGGACTTAGATATGCTTTAGGACTTAAATATGATTTAGGACTTAGGTTATGATTAGGACTTAGATATGCTTTAGGACTTAGGTTATGATTTAGGACTTAGGTTATGCTTTAGGACTTAGGTTATGCTTTAGGACTTAGGTTATGCTTTAGACTTAGGTTATGCTTTAGGACTTAGGTTATACTTTAGGACTTAGGTTATGATTTAGGACTTAGGTTATGCTTTATGACTTAGGTTATGATTTAGGACTTAGGTTATGCTTTAGGACTTAGGTATGATTTAGGACTTACGTATGATTTAGGACTTAGATATGCTTTAGGACTTAGTTATGATTTAGGACTTAGGTTATGATTTAGGACTTAGGTTATGATTAGGACTTAGGTATGCTTTAAGACTTAGGTATGCTTTAGGACTTAGGTTATGATTTAGGACTTAGGTTATGATTTAGGACTTACGTATGATTTAGGACTTAGCTAAAGATTTAGGACTTAGATTATGATTTAGGACTTAAGTATGATTTAGGACTTAGGTTATGATTTAGGACTTAGGTTATGCTTTAGGACTTAGGTATGATTTAGGACTTAGGTTATACTTTAGGACTTAGGTTATGATTTAGGACTTAGGTATGATTTAGGACTTAGCTAAAGATTTAGGACTTAAGTATGATTTAGGACTTAGCTAAAGATTTAGGAATTAGATTATGATTTAGGACTTATGTTATGATTTAGGACTTAGGTATGATTTAGGACTTAAGTTATTACTTAGGACTTAGGTATGATTTAGGACTTTCGTATGATTTAGGACTTAGATATGCTTTAGGACTTAAATATGATTTAGGACTTAGGTTATGATTAGGACTTAGATATGCTTTAGGACTTAGGTTATGATTTAGGACTTAGGTTATGCTTTAGGACTTAGGTTATGCTTTAGGACTTAGGTTATGCTTTAGACTTAGGTTATGCTTTAGGACTTAGGTTATACTTTAGGACTTAGGTTATGATTTAGGACTTAGGTTATGATTTAGGACTTAGGTTATGATTTAGGACTTAGCTAAAGATTTAGGACTTAGGTATGATTTAGGACTTACGTATGATTTAGGACTTAGATATGCTTTAGGACTTAGGTTATGCTTTAGGACTTAGGTTATGCTTTAGGACTTAGGTTATGATTAGGACTTAGGTATGCTTTAAGACTTAGGTATGCTTTAGGACTTAGGTATGATTTAGGAATTAGATTATGCTTTAGGACTTAGGTTATGCTTTAGGACTTAGGTTATGCTTTAGGACTTAGGTTATGCTTTAGGACTTAGGTTATGCTTTAGGACTTAGGTTATGCTTTAGGACTTAGGTTATGATTTAGGACTTAGGTTATGATTTAGGACTTAGGTTATGCTTGAGGACTTAGGTTATGCTTTAGGACTTAGGTTATGCTTTAGGACTTAGGTTATGCTTTAGGACTTAGGTTATGATTTAGGACTTAGGTTATGATTTAGGACTTAGGTTATGCTTTAGGACTTAGGTATGATTTAGGACTTAGGCATGATTTAGGACTTAGCTAAAGATTTAGGAATTACATTATGATTTAGGACTTATGTTATGATTTAGGACTTAGGTTATGATTTAGGACTTAGGTTATGCTTTAGGACTTAGGTATGATTTAGGACTTAGGTTATTACTTAGGACTTAGGCATGATTTAGGACTTACGTATGATTTAGGACTTAGATATTCTTTAGGACTTAGTTATGATTTAGGACTTAGTTATGATTTAGGACTTAGGTATGATTTAGGACTTAGGTATGATTTAGGACTTAGGTATGCTTTAAGACTTAGGTATGCTTTAGGACTTAGCTTTGCTTTAAGACTTAGGTATACTTTAGGACTTAGGTATGATTTAGAACTTAGGTAATGATTTAGGACTTAGATTATGATTTAGGACTTAGGTTATGATTTAGGACTTAGGTTATGCTTTAGGACTTAGGTTATGCTTTAGGACTTAGGTTATGCTTTAGGACTTAGGTTATGATTTAGGACTTAGGTTATGATTTAGGACTTACGTATGATTTAGGACTTAGGTTATGATTTAGGACTTAGGTATGATTTAGGACTTAGGTTATGCTTTAGGACTTAGGTTATGATTTAGGACTTAGGTATGATTAGGACTTAGATTATGATTTAGGACTTACGTATGATTTAGGACTTAGCTAAAGATTTAGGACTTAGATTATGATTTAGGACTTAGGTATGATTTAGGACTTAGCTAAAGATTTAGGAATTAGATTATGATTTAAGACTTAGGTATGATTTAGGACTTAGCTAAAGAGTTATTACTTAGATTATGATTTAGGACTTAGGTATGATTTAGGACTTAGGTTATGTTTTAGGACTTAGGTTATGATTTAGGACTTAGGTATGATTTAGGACTTAGCTAAAGATTTAGGAATTAGATTATGATTTAGGACTTAGGTATGATTTAGGACTTAGGTATGCTTTAAGACTTAGGTATGCTTTAGGACTTAGCTTTGCTTTAAGACTTAGGTATGCTTTAGGACTTAGGTATGATTTAGGACTTAGGTATGCTTTAGGACTTAGATGTGCTTTAGGACTTAGGTATGATTTAGGAATTAGATTATGATTTAGGACTTAGGTTATGCTTTAGGACTTAGGTTATGATTTAGGACTTACGTATGATTTAGGACTTAGCTAAAGATTTAGGACTTAGGTTATGATTTAGGACTTACGTATGATTTAGGACTTAGCTAAAGATTTAGGACTTAGATTATGATTTAGGACTTAAGTATGATTTAGGACTTAGGTTATGATTTAGGACTTAGGTTATGCTTTAGGACTTAGGTATGATTTAGGACTTAGGTTATACTTTAGGACTTAGGTTATGATTTAGGACTTAGGTATGATTTAGGACTTAGCTAAAGATTTAGGACTTAAGTATGATTTAGGACTTAGCTAAAGATTTAGGAATTAGATTATGATTTAGGACTTATGTTATGATTTAGGACTTAGGTATGATTTAGGACTTAAGTTATTACTTAGGACTTAGGTATGATTTAGGACTTTCGTATGATTTAGGACTTAGATATGCTTTAGGACTTAAATATGATTTAGGACTTAGGTTATGATTAGGACTTAGATATGCTTTAGGACTTAGGTTATGATTTAGGACTTAGGTTATGCTTTAGGACTTAGGTTATGCTTTAGGACTTAGGTTATGCTTTAGACTTAGGTTATGCTTTAGGACTTAGGTTATACTTTAGGACTTAGGTTATGATTTAGGACTTAGGTTATGATTTAGGACTTAGGTTATGATTTAGGACTTAGCTAAAGATTTAGGACTTAGGTATGATTTAGGACTTACGTATGATTTAGGACTTAGATATGCTTTAGGACTTAGGTTATGCTTTAGGACTTAGGTTATGCTTTAGGACTTAGGTTATGATTAGGACTTAGGTATGCTTTAAGACTTAGGTATGCTTTAGGACTTAGGTATGATTTAGGAATTAGATTATGCTTTAGGACTTAGGTTATGCTTTAGGACTTAGGTTATGCTTTAGGACTTAGGTTATGCTTTAGGACTTAGGTTATGCTTTAGGACTTAGGTTATGCTTTAGGACTTAGGTTATGATTTAGGACTTAGGTTATGATTTAGGACTTAGGTTATGCTTGAGGACTTAGGTTATGCTTTAGGACTTAGGTTATGCTTTAGGACTTAGGTTATGCTTTAGGACTTAGGTTATGATTTAGGACTTAGGTTATGATTTAGGACTTAGGTTATGCTTTAGGACTTAGGTATGATTTAGGACTTAGGTATGATTTAGGACTTAGCTAAAGATTTAGGAATTACATTATGATTTAGGACTTATGTTATGATTTAGGACTTAGGTTATGATTTAGGACTTAGGTTATGCTTTAGGACTTAGGTATGATTTAGGACTTAGGTTATTACTTAGGACTTAGGCATGATTTAGGACTTACGTATGATTTAGGACTTAGATATTCTTTAGGACTTAGTTATGATTTAGGACTTAGTTATGATTTAGGACTTAGGTATGATTTAGGACTTAGGTATGATTTAGGACTTAGGTATGCTTTAAGACTTAGGTATGCTTTAGGACTTAGCTTTGCTTTAAGACTTAGGTATACTTTAGGACTTAGGTATGATTTAGAACTTAGGTAATGATTTAGGACTTAGATTATGATTTAGGACTTAGGTTATGATTTAGGACTTAGGTTATGCTTTAGGACTTAGGTTATGCTTTAGGACTTAGGTTATGCTTTAGGACTTAGGTTATGATTTAGGACTTAGGTTATGATTTAGGACTTACGTATGATTTAGGACTTAGGTTATGATTTAGGACTTAGGTATGATTTAGGACTTAGGTTATGCTTTAGGACTTAGGTTATGATTTAGGACTTAGGTATGATTAGGACTTAGGTTATGATTTAGGACTTACGTATGATTTAGGACTTAGCTAAAGATTTAGGACTTAGATTATGATTTAGGACTTAAGTATGATTTAGGACTTAGGTTATGCTTTATGACTTAGGTTATGATTTAGGACTTAGGTTATGCTTTAGGACTTAGGTATGATTTAGGACTTACGTATGATTTAGGACTTAGATATGCTTTAGGACTTAGTTATGATTTAGGACTTAGGTTATGATTTAGGACTTAGGTTATGATTAGGACTTAGGTATGCTTTAAGACTTAGGTATGCTTTAGGACTTAGGTTATGATTTAGGACTTAGGTTATGATTTAGGACTTACGTATGATTTAGGACTTAGCTAAAGATTTAGGACTTAGATTATGATTTAGGACTTAAGTATGATTTAGGACTTAGGTTATGATTTAGGACTTAGGTTATGCTTTAGGACTTAGGTATGATTTAGGACTTAGGTTATACTTTAGGACTTAGGTTATGATTTAGGACTTAGGTATGATTTAGGACTTAGCTAAAGATTTAGGACTTAAGTATGATTTAGGACTTAGCTAAAGATTTAGGAATTAGATTATGATTTAGGACTTATGTTATGATTTAGGACTTAGGTATGATTTAGGACTTAAGTTATTACTTAGGACTTAGGTATGATTTAGGACTTTCGTATGATTTAGGACTTAGATATGCTTTAGGACTTAAATATGATTTAGGACTTAGGTTATGATTAGGACTTAGATATGCTTTAGGACTTAGGTTATGATTTAGGACTTAGGTTATGCTTTAGGACTTAGGTTATGCTTTAGGACTTAGGTTATGCTTTAGACTTAGGTTATGCTTTAGGACTTAGGTTATACTTTAGGACTTAGGTTATGATTTAGGACTTAGGTTATGCTTTATGACTTAGGTTATGATTTAGGACTTAGGTTATGCTTTAGGACTTAGGTATGATTTAGGACTTACGTATGATTTAGGACTTAGATATGCTTTAGGACTTAGTTATGATTTAGGACTTAGGTTATGATTTAGGACTTAGGTTATGATTAGGACTTAGGTATGCTTTAAGACTTAGGTATGCTTTAGGACTTAGGTTATGATTTAGGACTTAGGTTATGATTTAGGACTTACGTATGATTTAGGACTTAGCTAAAGATTTAGGACTTAGATTATGATTTAGGACTTAAGTATGATTTAGGACTTAGGTTATGATTTAGGACTTAGGTTATGCTTTAGGACTTAGGTATGATTTAGGACTTAGGTTATACTTTAGGACTTAGGTTATGATTTAGGACTTAGGTATGATTTAGGACTTAGCTAAAGATTTAGGACTTAAGTATGATTTAGGACTTAGCTAAAGATTTAGGAATTAGATTATGATTTAGGACTTATGTTATGATTTAGGACTTAGGTATGATTTAGGACTTAAGTTATTACTTAGGACTTAGGTATGATTTAGGACTTTCGTATGATTTAGGACTTAGATATGCTTTAGGACTTAAATATGATTTAGGACTTAGGTTATGATTAGGACTTAGATATGCTTTAGGACTTAGGTTATGATTTAGGACTTAGGTTATGCTTTAGGACTTAGGTTATGCTTTAGGACTTAGGTTATGCTTTAGACTTAGGTTATGCTTTAGGACTTAGGTTATACTTTAGGACTTAGGTTATGATTTAGGACTTAGGTTATGATTTAGGACTTAGGTTATGATTTAGGACTTAGCTAAAGATTTAGGACTTAGGTATGATTTAGGACTTACGTATGATTTAGGACTTAGATATGCTTTAGGACTTAGGTTATGCTTTAGGACTTAGGTTATGCTTTAGGACTTAGGTTATGATTAGGACTTAGGTATGCTTTACGACTTAGGTATGCTTTAGGACTTAGGTATGATTTAGGAATTAGATTATGCTTTAGGACTTAGGTTATGCTTTAGGACTTAGGTTATGCTTTAGGACTTAGGTTATGCTTTAGGACTTAGGTTATGCTTTAGGACTTAGGTTATGCTTTAGGACTTAGGTTATGATTTAGGACTTAGGTTATGATTTAGGACTTAGGTTATGCTTGAGGACTTAGGTTATGCTTTAGGACTTAGGTTATGCTTTAGGACTTAGGTTATGCTTTAGGACTTAGGTTATGATTTAGGACTTAGGTTATGATTTAGGACTTAGGTTATGCTTTAGGACTTAGGTATGATTTAGGACTTAGGCATGATTTAGGACTTAGCTAAAGATTTAGGTATTACATTATGATTTAGGACTTATGTTATGATTTAGGACTTAGGTTATGATTTAGGACTTAGGTTATGCTTTAGGACTTAGGTATGATTTAGGACTTAGGTTATTACTTAGGACTTAGGCATGATTTAGGACTTACGTATGATTTAGGACTTAGATATTCTTTAGGACTTAGTTATGATTTAGGACTTAGTTATGATTTAGGACTTAGGTATGATTTAGGACTTAGGTATGATTTAGGACTTAGGTATGCTTTAAGACTTAGGTATGCTTTAGGACTTAGCTTTGCTTTAAGACTTAGGTATACTTTAGGACTTAGGTATGATTTAGAACTTAGGTAATGATTTAGGACTTAGATTATGATTTAGGACTTAGGTTATGATTTAGGACTTAGGTTATGCTTTAGGACTTAGGTTATGCTTTAGGACTTAGGTTATGCTTTAGGACTTAGGTTATGATTTAGGACTTAGGTTATGATTTAGGACTTACGTATGATTTAGGACTTAGGTTATGATTTAGGACTTAGGTATGATTTAGGACTTAGGTTATGCTTTAGGACTTAGGTTATGATTTAGGACTTAGGTATGATTAGGACTTAGATTATGATTTAGGACTTACGTATGATTTAGGACTTAGCTAAAGATTTAGGACTTAGATTATGATTTAGGACTTAGGTATGATTTAGGACTTAGCTAAAGATTTAGGAATTAGATTATGATTTAAGACTTAGGTATGATTTAGGACTTAGCTAAAGAGTTATTACTTAGATTATGATTTAGGACTTAGGTATGATTTAGGACTTAGGTTATGTTTTAGGACTTAGGTTATGATTTAGGACTTAGGTATGATTTAGGACTTAGCTAAAGATTTAGGAATTAGATTATGATTTAGGACTTAGGTATGATTTAGGACTTAGGTATGCTTTAAGACTTAGGTATGCTTTAGGACTTAGCTTTGCTTTAAGACTTAGGTATGCTTTAGGACTTAGGTATGATTTAGGACTTAGGTATGCTTTAGGACTTAGATGTGCTTTAGGACTTAGGTATGATTTAGGAATTAGATTATGATTTAGGACTTAGGTTATGCTTTAGGACTTAGGTTATGATTTAGGACTTACGTATGATTTAGGACTTAGCTAAAGATTTAGGACTTAGGTTATGATTTAGGACTTACGTATGATTTAGGACTTAGCTAAAGATTTAGGACTTAGATTATGATTTAGGACTTAAGTATGATTTAGGACTTAGGTTATGATTTAGGACTTAGGTTATGCTTTAGGACTTAGGTATGATTTAGGACTTAGGTTATACTTTAGGACTTAGGTTATGATTTAGGACTTAGGTATGATTTAGGACTTAGCTAAAGATTTAGGACTTAAGTATGATTTAGGACTTAGCTAAAGATTTAGGAATTAGATTATGATTTAGGACTTATGTTATGATTTAGGACTTAGGTATGATTTAGGACTTAAGTTATTACTTAGGACTTAGGTATGATTTAGGACTTTCGTATGATTTAGGACTTAGATATGCTTTAGGACTTAAATATGATTTAGGACTTAGGTTATGATTAGGACTTAGATATGCTTTAGGACTTAGGTTATGATTTAGGACTTAGGTTATGCTTTAGGACTTAGGTTATGCTTTAGGACTTAGGTTATGCTTTAGACTTAGGTTATGCTTTAGGACTTAGGTTATACTTTAGGACTTAGGTTATGATTTAGGACTTAGGTTATGATTTAGGACTTAGGTTATGATTTAGGACTTAGCTAAAGATTTAGGACTTAGGTATGATTTAGGACTTACGTATGATTTAGGACTTAGATATGCTTTAGGACTTAGGTTATGCTTTAGGACTTAGGTTATGCTTTAGGACTTAGGTTATGATTAGGACTTAGGTATGCTTTAAGACTTAGGTATGCTTTAGGACTTAGGTATGATTTAGGAATTAGATTATGCTTTAGGACTTAGGTTATGCTTTAGGACTTAGGTTATGCTTTAGGACTTAGGTTATGCTTTAGGACTTAGGTTATGCTTTAGGACTTAGGTTATGCTTTAGGACTTAGGTTATGATTTAGGACTTAGGTTATGCTTGAGGACTTAGGTTATGCTTGAGGACTTAGGTTATGCTTTAGGACTTAGGTTATGCTTTAGGACTTAGGTTATGATTTAGGACTTAGGTTATGATTTAGGACTTAGGTTATGCTTTAGGACTTAGGTATGATTTAGGACTTAGGTATGATTTAGGACTTAGCTAAAGATTTAGGAATTACATTATGATTTAGGACTTATGTTATGATTTAGGACTTAGGTTATGATTTAGGACTTAGGTTATGCTTTAGGACTTAGGTATGATTTAGGACTTAGGTTATTACTTAGGACTTAGGCATGATTTAGGACTTACGTATGATTTAGGACTTAGATATTCTTTAGGACTTAGTTATGATTTAGGACTTAGTTATGATTTAGGACTTAGGTATGATTTAGGACTTAGGTATGATTTAGGACTTAGGTATGCTTTAAGACTTAGGTATGCTTTAGGACTTAGCTTTGCTTTAAGACTTAGGTATACTTTAGGACTTAGGTATGATTTAGAACTTAGGTAATGATTTAGGACTTAGATTATGATTTAGGACTTAGGTTATGATTTAGGACTTAGGTTATGCTTTAGGACTTAGGTTATGCTTTAGGACTTAGGTTATGCTTTAGGACTTAGGTTATGATTTAGGACTTAGGTTATGATTTAGGACTTACGTATGATTTAGGACTTAGGTTATGATTTAGGACTTAGGTATGATTTAGGACTTAGGTTATGCTTTAGGACTTAGGTTATGATTTAGGACTTAGGTATGATTAGGACTTAGGTTATGATTTAGGACTTACGTATGATTTAGGACTTAGCTAAAGATTTAGGACTTAGATTATGATTTAGGACTTAGGTATGATTTAGGACTTAGCTAAAGATTTAGGAATTAGATTATGATTTAAGACTTAGGTATGATTTAGGACTTAGCTAAAGAGTTATTACTTAGATTATGATTTAGGACTTAGGTATGATTTAGGACTTAGGTTATGTTTTAGGACTTAGGTTATGATTTAGGACTTAGGTATGATTTAGGACTTAGCTAAAGATTTAGGAATTAGATTATGATTTAGGACTTAGGTATGATTTAGGACTTAGGTATGCTTTAAGACTTAGGTATGCTTTAGGACTTAGCTTTGCTTTAAGACTTAGGTATGCTTTAGGACTTAGGTATGATTTAGGACTTAGGTATGCTTTAGGACTTAGATGTGCTTTAGGACTTAGGTATGATTTAGGAATTAGATTATGATTTAGGACTTAGGTTATGCTTTAGGACTTAGGTTATGATTTAGGACTTACGTATGATTTAGGACTTAGCTAAAGATTTAGGACTTATGTTATGATTTAGGACTTAGGTTCTCAGTGTGGTAGTTGGGTTGTTTTGTGGATGAACTGGAGGGGGTCACTATTATTAAGAACAACAGAAATTAAGTCACCGGCCCACCTCCAGTCATAAAAACTGATAGTTCCCTTCCTGCTGGTGATGTTAATTGAGGTCACGTGAGGTCAAAGATTAATCAAAATCGATAATCTAACTATACCTTTCAGTAAGACTGGTATATAATTAGTCTTCTATTAATATGTTGTAATATGTTGGGTTGTTTCTTTCCATTTATGTCACATTGCCCACATGTAATAGCTAATTATTTAAATGAAGACATTTGAATCAACTTAATTTCTAATTACCTTTTTTTCAGTTTGAGTTCTTTCATTTCTATCCATTCTGGATTCACTACTGTAAAGAAATGGAACATTCAACATTATACACATGATAACACTTATAAATCATAATAACCATACATTATCAAATTATCTGACCACAGGAAATTCAGTTAGGTGGCAATATTTTTCAAGCTACCTTTTTACAAATGTAAGGAAGTTTCTTTAAAAAGAACACCAATGGCATTGTAGCACTTCATTTTTTCTTCTTTTTTTTTACCACATTTTTTTGCCAAAATCACACACAATCACCAAATATGGGGTCCCAAAAAATATGCGGTCCTATGTTTTTTTAATTAAGGAGGCTCACTATTAATTATTAAATTACACTACAGGTTCTCCCAAATTTGTACAGGTGTAATCAAAGACTTGAAAAATCAAAATACATGTATGACAAAAATATTCAGTGTCAAGAGTCCAGTGTCCCCTGAACAAGGTAACAGGGGCACAGCACCCTCTTGGAAATTCATTGGCGCCCCCTTGCAAGTTTTGATGGGAAAAAATGAATCAAATATTTTTTCAAAAAACGACAGACATGTACTACTCAAGTACCAGATCTATGCGTTGCGAGTATCATTGGCAACTCCTGTGTCTGCTACAGTCATGAGCATTACCAGTTCTGTCATGCGCTGTCGTGTGCAAGTAAAGGTCAAACCCCACTGCGTAATCTTCCTACGTCGACTGACTGACAGTTATATATTATGTATATAGCGTTTGATTACGTAATTATTGTTTGTGCCACCCCACCTCCGTGCACCCCACCCCACTCATACGTCCATGTAGAGAACACGGTGACGAACAGTAAAACTTAAAAAGTCTTTACACAGAAAGATAGACAGGGAAAGGGAATTTCCTAGTATATTGTGTTGACATGTATTAACGTTTGATTAATAAATGCAATGTATCCTCTGTTTATTGTTTATTTGCATGGTGGTCTTTATGTGCGTCTTGCGTTCAATGTTTGCCGCAACTTGGTAATTACCCATCCAGATACATTGTACACAAAATTATATTACCAAGAAGTTTTATACGTACGTTCATGCGTTCTCAGTAGTATAGCGCCACCAACATTCACGTTAACTTAAAAAGTATTTTAGTTCACTAACTGACACCTACCAATCCGACTAATGTTTGGTGTATTACCATTTGTCAGTTAGTAGATATTTACACTGGTTATGGAAATATGTCACTAGTAATTTGCCAAATAGCCTACCAGTTTGAAGCCTCCCAGTTTGATCTAGGATTAGTTGTGCACTAATTAATTCAAAGTTGGTAAGCTACAAAGAGACAGAGAAGACGATAGTTTTGATTTAAAACTTTATCAACTAGAGATGTTATCTGATAAAAACATGAATAACATTATAAAGCTAGGAAATCGCAAAGACACCCACTATTATTTATTCGACCTGGTGTCACCAAGGTTGGTGTGTAGGGGTGATCCTAAAGTTTAAAAATGTTTTTGTTTTTTTCCATGGAAAATTTTGGTCGGTTGGTCGATTTTTTCACTTTTTCACTTTCAGGGACCGGTCAGTTTCTTCGGTCAGGGGGTGGGGGGGGGGCGGTTGATTGGTGGGGTCATCCTGTTTTTGAAATTGGCGGTCATGCTGTTTTGAATATTGTGACTGGGGTCATTTTATTTGGCTTGTGATAGAAAAAATCCTTTTCTATAATGGCATAGCCTTGTCTGAAATTTGGTACATGTAAATAGTTGTTCTTGTCCCTGTTTCTTACATGAATTCTTTAATATTACTTATTAGTTCAAACATAACTATAACTATACATATACATATACATATACATATACATGTACTACCCAGCTACCACACTAGTTACAGAGCATGTCATATAAATGCCTGGCTGTTTCACAATCAATGCTTCACTTATATTGCACTTTGAGGGAAAAGTGAAATAGTTTATAAAAGAAGTTAATCTAATTCTTCTACTCGCGATCGTCAGTATGAACTTGTCAGAAGGGATTAATACACTTTCTATTTCGGATACTACATGTTATTGACACCACAAATCACCACATCTCATCAGATTCCAGTTTCTGTTATACCCTAGGTATGACCACCTAAAGTTCTCTGACATACCGGTGACTTTACTATACATGCAATATTAATAATGTCCCTGTACCAATTTTACGGGCCCATTTTTATGTGACATGGGAAACTCATTTAAAACTTACATTTACGTTAGCTTTTCAAAGCTGGGAAATATTACCTCAAAGGTTATGAATAACCTAAAAGTTGCCTTAATAGAAACAAAAAACCCTCCAGATCTGTCAGGACGACAACCCCCAAGGACTCCCTTAGCGCCAGAGGTCAAAGGGGGGAGGTCAGTGAGTTTTTGTCGACCCGATCATATTTTTCTAATTCAAAAATTGGTCTTCTAGTTCAAGTGTTGGTCTTCTAATTCAAGTGTTGGTCTTCTAATTCAAGTGTTGGTCTTCTAATTCAAGTGTCGGTCTTCTAATTCAAAAATCGGTCTACTATACTATACTATACTATACTATACTATACTATACTATACTATACTATACTATACTATACTATACTATACTATACTATACTATACTATACTATACTATACTATACTATACTATACTATACTATACTATACTATACTATACTATACTATACTATACTATACTATACTATACTATACTATACTATACTATACTATACTATACTATACTATACTATACTATACTATACTACATTATAGTGTAGTGTAGTATAGTATAGTATAGTATAGTATAGAATAGAGTGTTGTATTTCCGTATTTGTTTGCCCAGAGTTTACTTGTATTGTTCATCAAATAGAGATGCCAGTATTGTGATAGTGGACTCAAGTTACTAGTATTTATTTCTGTTTCATTATAGCCTCTTTTTGCCAGTTTCCCGGTGAAGAATTTAATTTTCTTTTGAAATTCTTCTTCGTTACTACATGTTCGTATGTATCTGATCGTTTGACCCTAAATGGACCCTTTGAAGACTGAGTCCGGGCGGCATTATTGCCTGTGTAAATATTGGAATGAGTTTTGATATCCAATACTTTGTGTTATTGGTGTTGACATTTGTGGATTGTGATATGTTGCTTCCGTATCAGATTATTTAGTTCAACTTGGGTGCCACAAAATATCATGAAAACGCCACCCCTGAAATGTGTCCAGAGTGATATTTTATCCGTTTAGATTTCAATAATGCGACTTTCCAGTTCATGGAATGCTATGTCGGCTATTTCGGGTGATGCCCAAGAGCCAATGCACATGCATGTTTGTGTGTAGAATTCTCTTTTAAATTTAAATGTGTTTTTCGTGAGAATCACATAATAGTTTTAGGAGATACACAGGTGGTGGTTTTGGAATGCTATAGTCGATTGTTTGTGTAACTGGCGAGTCAAGTGCTTTGACAACTGACTGCATTGCGTCAGACTGCAAAGTATGTGTGTACATACCACATCTAAAGTGACTAGTATCCAATTTTCATTAACTACATACAGTAGCTTCTGGTGCCATGTGATGATACACTTTGTGCAAGTGTGAGGCATATCTCACCGGACACCCACACATGAGATCCCATTGGTCTTCAACACAACATACAGTCTCTATATTAACTGATCTCATCTACGAGATGCAATAACTAAACACTGGGACTTAATAACACACAATGAGATATTAAATCAATTATATCCAAAAAGACCAATCATAGCACAGAAGCAAAACATAAACTTAAAAGACAAATAGGTCAACACTCAATTGAAGCATTCCAAATTTAAAAATCTAGCGGAAATAGAACTAGATAATAGTATAATATAGCATAGTATAGTATGGTATAGTATATAGTACAATATATAGTATATAGCACAGTCTAGTATATAGTAGAGTATAGTATAGTATAGTATAGTATATAGTATAGTATAGTATATTGTATATAGTATAGTATAGTAGAATAGAGTATAGTATACTATACTATAGTATAGCATAGTATAGTATACAGTATAGTATAGTATAGTATAGTATAAAGTATATAGTATAGTATGATATAGTATAGTATACTATATAGTACAGTATATAGTTTAGTATAGTATAGTATGGTACATAGTATAGAGCATAGTATAGTAATATATAGTATATAGTATATAGCATAGTATAGTATATAGTGTAGTCTAGAATATGGTATAGTATAGGATAGTATAGTATATAGTATAGTATAGCATAGCATAGTATAGCATAGTATAGTATAGTATAGTATAGTACACTGTATATTGTACAGTATAGTATATAGTATAATATAGTATAGTATATAGTATAGTATAGCATAGTACAGTATAATATAGAATAGTATAGTATATAGTACAGAATATAGTATATAGTATAGTATAGTACAGTGTATATTGTATAGTATAGTGTATAGTATAATATAGTTTATCGTACATAGTATAGTATAATATATAGTACAGTATACAGTATATAGCATACTCTAGTATATAGTACAGTATAGTATAGTATAGTATAGTCTAGTATGTAGTATAGTATAGTATATAGTATATAGTAAAGAGAAGTAAAGAGTACAGTATATAGTATAGTATGTAGTACAGTATATAGCAGTCTAGTATATAGTATAGTATAGTATAGTATAGAATAGTATCGTATAGTGTAGTATATAGTACAGTATATAGCATAGTCTAGTATATAGTGCAGTATAGTATAGTGTATAGTATAGTATAGTCTAATATAGTATAGTACAGAATAATATAGTATAGCATAGTATAGTATAATATAGTATACTATAATATATAGTACAGAATATAGTATAGTCTAGTATATAGTATAGTATTGTATACTATACTATATAGTATAGTATAGTACAGTATAATACAGTATAGTATAGTATAGTACAGTAGAGTAGAGTACAGTATAGTATAGTATAGTACAATTTATAGTATATAGTATATAGCATAGTATAGTATATAGTGTAGTCTAGTATATAGTATAGTATAGTATATAGTATAGTATAGCATAGTATAGTATAGCAAAGAACAGTATAGTATAGTATATAGTACAGAATATAGTACATATAGCATAGTCTATTATATAGCAATGTATAGTATAGAGTATAGTACAATATAGTTTATAATATATAGTATAGTATAATATATAGTACAGTAAACAGTATATAGCACAGTCTAGTATATAGTGCAGTATAGTATAGTACACTATAGTATATAGTATATAGTATAGTATAACATAATATAGTATAGCATAGTATAGTATAATATAGTATAATATATAGTACAGAATATAGTATAGTCTAGTATATAGTATAGTACAGTATAGTATTATATACTATACTATATGATGTAGTATAGTATAGGATAGTACAATATAATATAGTATAGTATACAGTACAATAGATAGTATAGTCTAGTATATAGTACAGTATATAGTATATAGCGTAGTCTAGCATAGTGTACAATGTAGTATAGTCTAGTATATAGTACAGTATATAGTATATAACAGTCTAGTATATAGTGCAGTTTAGTATAGTATAGTATAGTATAGTATAGTATAGTATAGTATAGTATAGTACATGTATAGTACAGTATAATATAGTATAGTGTAATATAGTATAGTATAGTAATAGATAGCATAGTATATTGTATAGTATAGTATAGCATAGTAAAGTATAGCATAGTACAGTATAGTATAGTATATAATACAGAATATAGTATATAGTATAGTATAATACAGTATATAGAATAGTGCATAGTATAATATAGTATATAGTATAGTATAATATATAATACAGTATACAGTAGATAGCATAGTCTAGTTTAAGGTGCAGTATAGTATATAGTAGAGTACAGTACAGTATAGTATAGTATAGTACAATGTATAGTATATAGTATATAGCATAGTATAGTATATAGTGTAGTCTAGTATATAGCATAGTATAGTATAGCAAAGTACAGTATAGTATAGTATATAGTACAGAATACAGTATATAGCATAGTCTAGTATGTAGCATTGTATAGTATAGTGTATAGTATAATATAGTTTATAGTATATAGTATAGTATAATATATAGTACAGTATACAGTATATAGCATAGTCTAGTATATAGTACAGTATATAGTATATAGCGTAGTCTAGCATAGTGTACAATGTAGTATAGTCTAGTATATAGTACAGTATACAGTATATAACACTCTAGTATATAGTGCAGTTTAGAATAGTATAGCATAGTAAAGTATAGCATAGTACAGTATAGTATAGTATATAGTACAGAATATAGTATATAGCATAGTATAGTATAGTATAGTATAGTATAGTATAGTATAATATATAGTACAGTATACAGCATAGTCTAGTATATAGTGCAGTATAGTATAGCATAGTATAGTATAGTATATATTATAGTATAGTCTAGTATAGTATAGCATAATAGAGTATAGCATAGTATAGTATAATATAGTATAGTATAATATAATATATAGTACAGAATATAGTATAGTCTAGTATATAGTAGAGTATAGTATTATATACTTTACCATATAGCATAGTATAGTACAGTATAATATAGTATAGTATAGTATAGTATAGTACAGTAGAGTACAGTACAGTATAGTATAGTATAGTATAATATATAGTACAGTATACAGCATAGTCTAGTATATAGTGCAGTATAGTATAGCATAGTATAGTTTAGTATATACTATAGTATAGTCTAGTATAGTATAGCATAATAGAGTATAGCATAGTATAGTATAATATAGTATAGTATATTATAATATATAGTACAGAATATAGTAGTCTAGTATATAGTAGAGTATAGTATTTTATACTTTACCATATAGTATAGTATAGTACAGTATAATATAGTATAGTATAGTATAGTATAGTACAGTAGAGTGGAGTACAGTATAGTATAGTATAGTACAATGTGCAGTATATAGTATATAGCATAGTATAGTATATAGTGTAGTCTAGTATATAGTATAGTATAGTATATAGTATAGTATAGCATAGTATAGTATAGCAAAGAACAGTATATTATAGTATATAGTACAGAATATAGTATATAGCATAGTCTATTATATAGCATTGTATAGTATAGAGTATAGTATAATATAGTTTATAATATATAGTATAGTATAATATATAGTACAGTATACAGTATGTAGCATAGTCTAGTATATAGTGCAGTATAGTATAGTATTATATAGTATATAGTATAGTATAGTATAATATAGTATAATATATAGTACAGAATATAGTATAGTCTACTATATAGTATAGTACAGTATAGTATTGTATACTATACTATATGATAAAGTATAGTATAGTACAGTATAATATAGTATAGTAGAGTATAGTACAGTAGAGTACAGTACAGTATAGTATAGTATAATACAATGTATAGTATATAGTATATAGCATAGTATAGTATATAGTGTAGTCTAGTATATAGCATAGTATAGTATAGCAAAGTACAGTATAGTATGTAGCATAGTCTAGTATATAGCATTGTATAGTATGGTGTATAGTATAATATAGTTTATAGTATATAGTATAGTATAATATATAGTACAGTATACAGTATATAGCATAGTCTAGTATATAGTAGAGAATAGTATGGTATAGTATAGTATAGTATAGTATAGTATAGTGTAGTTTAAAGTACAGTATATAGCATAGTCTAGTATATAGTATAGTATAGAATAGTATAGTATATTAGGATAGAGTATATAGTATAGTGTAGTGTAGTATATAGTATAGTATAGTATAGCATAGTATATAGTACAATAGATAGCATAGTCTAGTATATAGTCTAGTATATAGTATATAGCGTAGTCTAGTATAGTGTACAATGTAGTATAGTCTAGTATATAGTACAGTATAGTGTATAGTACAGTATAGTATAGTATAGTATAGTATAGTACATGTATAGTACAGTATAATATAGTATAGTGTAATATAGTATAGTATAGTAATAGATAGTATAGTATATTGTATAGTATAGTATAGCATAGTAAAGTATAGCATAGTACAGTATAGTATAGTATATAGTACAGAATATAGTATATAGTATAGTATAGTACAGTATATAGAATAGTATAGTATAGTGCATAGTATAATATAGTATATAGTATAGTATAATATATAGTACAGTATACAGTAGATAGCATAGTCTAGTTTAAGGTGCAGTATAGTATATAGTAGAGTACAGTACAGTATAGTATAGTATAGTACAATGTATAGTATATAGTATATAGCATAGTATAGTATATAGTGTAGTCTAGTATAGCATTGTATAGTATAGCAAAGTACAGTATAGTATAGTATATAGTACAGAATACAGTATATAGCATAGTCTAGTATGTAGCATTGTATAGTATAGTGTATAGTATAATATAGTTTATAGTATATAGTATAGTATAATATATAGTACAGTATACAGTATATAGCATAGTCTAGTATATAGTAGAGTATAGTATGGTATAGTATAGTATAGTATAGTATAGTGTAGTATATAGTACAGTATATAGCATAGTCTAGTATATAGTATAGGATAGAATAGTAAATTATATTAGAGTAGAGTATATAGTATAGTGTAGTGTAGTGTAGTATATAGTATAGTATAGTATAGTATAGTATAGTATAGTATAGCATAGTATATAGTACAATAGATAGTATAGTATAATAAATAGTACAGTATACAGTAGATAGCATAGTCTAGTTTAAGGTGCAGTATAGTATATAGTAGAGTACAGTACAGTATAGTATAGTATAGTACAATGTATAGTATATAGTATATAGCATAGTATAGTATATAGTGTAGTCTAGTATATAGCATAGTATAGTATAGCAAAGTACAGTATAGTATAGTATATAGTACAGAATACAGAATATAGCATAGTCTAGTATATAGCATAGTCTAGTATATAGTGCAGTATAGTATAGTATAGTATAGTATAGTATAGTACATGTATAGTACAGTATAATATAGTATAGTGTAATATAGTATAGTATAGTAATAGATAGTATAGTATATTGTATAGTATAGTATAGCATAGTAAAGTATAGCATAGTACAGTATAGTATAGTATATATTACAGAATATAGTATATAGTATAGTATAGTACAGTATATAGAATAGTATAGTATAGTGCATAGTATAATATAGTATATAGTATAGTATAATATATAGTACAGTATACAGTAGATAGCATAGTCTAGTTTAAGGTGCAGTATAGTATATAGTAGAGTACAGTACAGTATAGTATAGTATAGTACAATGTATAGTATATAGTATATAGCATAGTATAGTATATAGTGTAGTCTAGTATATAGCATAGTATAGTATAGCAAAGTACAGTATAGTATATAGTACAGAATACAGTATATAGCATAGTCTAGTATGTAGCATTGTATAGTATAGTGTATAGTATAATATAGTTTATAGTATATAGTATAGTATAATATATAGTACAGTATACAGTATATAGCATAGTCTAGTATATAGTAGAGTATAGTATGGTATAGTATAGTATAGTATAGTGTAGTTTAAAGTACAGTATATAGCATAGTCTAGTATATAGTATAGTATAGAATAGTATAGTATATTAGGATAGAGTATATAGTATAGTGTAGTGTAGTATATAGTATAGTATAGTATAGCATAGTATATAGTACAATAGATAGCATAGTCTAGTATATAGTACAGTATATAGTATATAGCGTAGTCTAGTATAGTGTACAATGTAGTATAGTCTAGTATATAGTACAGAATAGTATATAGGACAGTATATAGTATATAGCATAGTCTAGTATATAGTGCAGTATAGTATAGTATGGTATAGTATAGTATAGTATATTACATGTATAGTACAGTATAATATAGTATAGTGTAATATAGTATAGTACAGTATTAGATAGTATAGTATAGTGTATAGTATAGTACAGCATAGTAAAGTATAGCATAGTACAGTATAGTATATAGTACAGAATATAGTATATAGCATAGTCTAGTATATAGTATAGTATAGTATAGTACAGTATATAGAATAGTAAAGTATAGTGCATAGTATAATATAGTATATAGTATAGTATAATATATAGTACAGTATACAGTATATAGCATAGTCTAGTATATAGTGCAGTATAGTATAGCATAGTATAGTATAGTATATAGTATATATTATAGTATAGTCTAGTATACTACAATATAATATAGTATAGCATAGTATAATATAATACAGTATAGTATATTATACAGTACAGAATATAGTATAGTCTAGTATATAGTATAGTACAGTATAGTATTGTATACTATACTATACTATATAGTATAGCATAGTATAGTACAGTATAATATAGTATAGTATAGTATTGGATAGTATAGTATATTATAGTGTATAGTATAGTATAGAATATAGTACTAGTTTATAGTAAAGACAAGTATATAGTACAGTATATAGCATAGTCTAGTATATAGTATAGTATAGTATAGAATAGTATAGTGTAGTATATAGTACAGTATATAGCATAGTCTAGTATATAGTATAGTATAGTATAGAATAGTATAGTATAGTGTAGTATATAGTACAGTATATAGCATAGTCTAGTATATAGTATAGTATAGAATAGTATAGTATAGTATATTAGAGTAGAGTATATAGTATAGTATAGTGTAGTGTAGTATATAGTATAGTCTAGTATAGTATAGTCTAGTATAGTACATAGTACAGTCTAGTATAGTATATAGTATAGCATAGTCTAGTTTAGTATATTATAGTATATAGTATATAGCATAGCAAAATACATAGTATATAGCATAGTGTAGTATATAGTTCAGTACGGTATAGTTTAATATATAGTATATAGCATAGTATAATATATAGTATAGTATACTATAGTATATAATATAGTATAGTATATAATATAGTATAATATAGTGTTGTATACTATATAGTACAATATATAGTATATATCATAGTCTACTATATAGTACAGTATAGTATAATATACCATATACTATACAATACTATCCTATGCTATATTATATACCATACACTGTACTATACTATATACTCTACTATATAATATACTATATTATACTATATACTACACTTGCCTATATACTATACAATACAATACTACACTACACTATGCTATATTCAATATACTCTACGATACACTACTATATTATACCATACTATACTATACTAGAATATACTATCCTATACTATTCTATACTACACTATACTATACTATACTATACTAATTTTATATGATACTACACTATGCTATGATATACTATATACCATATACTATACTATATACCATATACTATACTATACTATATAATATACTATATACTATACTTGACTATATACTATATACAATAGTATAGGTATAGAATAATATTATAGTATAGTATTGTACAGTATATAGTATAGTATATTATATAGTACGGTATGCTATAGTATGCTATACTATAACCTACACTATACTATATTCCATATACTAGTATATTATACTATACTATACTATACTATACTATACTATACTATACTATACTATACTATACTATACTATACTATACTATACTATACTATACTATACTATACTATACTACACGACACTATACCATATACTCTACTATACTCTATTACACTATAAAGCAATAAACCACACCCTGGGGATGGTATACCAAGAGGTTTTGACCAGTGAACGAAATATATTGAGTTCACTGGTCAAACCGAGTGGTATACCATTCCCAGGGGTGATTTATCGCTATTATATTATACCAGTATATTGAAACTGTCGGAAACAAGATAAGACGCAACATTTTCTGGTTTCATTTGCGCCCCCCATCCCTGCGCAGACTATAACGTTCATAGACGAACAGTGAGAGAACATCAAAATTTGGACACGTGCCAACTGTGCATTACCGCTCATTTTAGACGCACTAGTTCGATGCCCAGACCAATCAGATCTCTCGATTTGCGCCATCAATATACTGGACTATATACTATACTATATACCACATACTCTACTATACTATAATCTACTATACTATACTATACTATACTAGACTATTCAAGACTATACTAGACTCTATACTATATACGATAGTGTAGGTATAGAATAATATTATAGTATATTATTGTACAGTATATAGTAGAGTATATTATATAGTACTGTATGGTATAGTATGCTATACTATACACTACACTATAATATACACTATACACTATATTCCATATACTCTACTATACTCTAGTATATTATACCATACCATACTATACAATACTATACTATACTATACTTTGCTATGCTATACTATATACCATATACTCTACTATACTCTACTATACTATATATGATAGTATAGGTATAGAATAAGATTATAGTATTGTATTGTACAGTATATAGTATTGTACGGTTGGTATAGTATGCTATACTATACACTAAACTATACTATATTCCACATACTCTAATATACTCTAGTATATTATACCATACTATACTATACTATACTATTATATACTATAATATACAATACTATACTATGCTATGCCATACTATATACCATATACTATACTTTACTATATACCATACTATATGATATATATAGTATCCTATACTATACTACACTACACTATACTATATACTCTACTATATTATACTATACTATACTATACTATATAATATACTATATTATATTATATACTACACTATACTATTTACTACACTATATAATATACTATATTAAACTTTATAATATAGTAGACTATGTACTATACTATACTACACTATATAACATATACTCTACTATACTATACTATGTATTATTCTATACTACCAGTATACTATACTATATATTATTTATTTATTTATTTATTTATTTATTTAGGTAAACCAACGGGCATAAAGCCCATTTACAGGCACCTTTAAAAACAAATAAGGAAAAACAAGCACTAAAAAGAAAAAACAAGGGGTAGCAATAACAGAAGTGACATGACATAAAAGGCAAACACAGAAATAAAAACAACAAAACAGGAAAAATTATTAAAAACACGCAGCCTGAAGCACACACGCCGAAAGGCGGAAACAGGACTAAATAAATCTATGTTTGGATTTGCTTTAAAAACGTCATTACAAGTGGTTAAACATCTTAAAATTGGGGAATATTTTCTCAGATTTACTCTGGAGGCACTGATGCGAAAGATATGGTTATTACGTAACTGTCTGCTCTGTACATTAAAACAAACCTTGTACAAAATGGATGGACAATTATAGCATGAATTGACCAGTTTGTAAACAAAAATAGCAAATAAAAACTTTCGCCTCCTCACCAGTGGGGGAAGCTTAAACCTAGCACATAGTGAATCGTAATCTATTGAAGTATATTGCACATTTGATTTAAAACATAAAAATTTAATAAATTTCTGCTGTACACGTTCGATTTTATCAATTTGAGTTACTTGCCATGGTGACCAAATTACACTGCAGTACTCAAGATGGCTTCTAACATGGGTCACATATAAAGATCTTAATGTAGAAATGTTGGAAAAATTGGCACATGTACGTTTGATAAAACCCATCATTCTAAAAGCTTTCCTGACAATACTTAAAAGCTTAAACCTAGCACATAGTGAATCGTAATCTATTGAAGTATATTGCACATTTGATTTAAAACATAAAAATTTAATAAATTTCTGCTGTACACGTTCGATTTTATCAATTTGAGTTACTTGCCATGGTGACCAAATTACACTGCAGTACTCAAGATGGCTTCTAACATGGGTCACATATAAAGATCTTAATGTAGAAATGTTGGAAAAATTGGCACATGTACGTTTGATAAAACCCATCATTCTAAAAGCTTTCCTGACAATACTATCAATATGGGTGCTAAAAGACATCTGTGAAGAAAGTAGAATACCAAGATCTTTGATACTATGAACACGAACAAGGGGACCATCAGCAATACTGTAACTGTATGTAATCAGTTTCTTTTTGTTACTAAATGTAATTACATTACACTTCCCCACATTGAGCTTCAATTTCCATGTATTACACCATTTGTAGACATTGTTAATGTCTGTTTGTTTATACTACATAATGTACTATACTAGACTATATATAATATATACTATATATTACAGTATAGGTATCGAATAATATAGTATAGTATTGTACAGTATATAGCATACTATACTATATAGTATGGTATATAGTATATGTATATAGTATACTAGTAGTATAGAATAGTATAGCATAGTATAGTATGGTATAGTATAGTATACAGTATAATATAATATAGTATAGTATATACCGGTAGTACAGTATATAGCATAGTCTAGTATATAGTATAGTATAGAATAGTATAGTTTATGGTATATAGCATAGCATAGTATAGTATAGTATAATATAGTATAGTACATTGTACAGTACACTAGTGTAGTATATTATAGTATAGAATAATACAGTATAGTATAGTGCAGAATAGTAAAGTATAGTATACTAGACATCCAATATAACATACTGTATACAGCATAATAAAATACATAGTATATAATATAGTATAATATATAGTAAAGTACATAGCATTATAGCAATATAGCATTATAGTCTGGTATATAGTACAGTATAGTATAGTATAGTTTAGTATAGTATAGTTTAGTATATACATGTAGTATAGTATAGTATACCATATAGTATAGTATAATATAGTATTATAATAGTATACTATATAGTACAGTATATAGTATAGTCTGGTATATAGTATACTATACTATATAGTAGAGTATACTATACTATATACCATATACTATACTATACACTATAATTTACTATATACTATACTATATGATATACTATACTATACTTGTCTTAATACTATACTATACTACACTACACTATACTATATTCCATATACTCTACTCGACTATATTATACCACACTATACTATATTATATTATACTATGCTATGCTATACACCATATACTATACTATACTATACTATACTATACTACACTATACTATATACCATATACTATACTCTACTATACTACATGATACTATATACCATATACTATACATTACTATACTATACTCTACTATACTATACTATACTAGACTATATACTATATACTATAGTATAGGTATAGAATATCATAGTATAGTATTGTACAGTATATAGTATAGTAAATTTCATATTGCATTAATTCTTCGATTTTTTGTCTGTTTTCCAATTCTTTTTTTCTATCATACAAATCTTCTAAACTCTTGACTGCTGTATCAATTTCTTTACGCATGATTGTATATTCAGGGTTGAGTTCGTTCCATTCTTCAATTTTGTTTTCAACCTTACTGATTTCATCTTTATTACCTACAGTGTCTCTTCTGAGGTAGGCTTGATAGTCCCTTAATTGTCCAACCATTGATGGTGTTAAATCTATAGCTTCAACTGCTTCAACTTCATCCACATTTAATGGTAACAACGGACCGATAGTCGCAGCAGCAGTGTTAACAGCAGTATCCTCGAAAAGTCTATTAGCAGCTGCAGTACCAATTTTATTTTTTATTGTACTTTTAGCTAAAAGTTTACCGTTTCTTGTAATCCGTTGGTTTCTTATGTTATCATACAACTCTCCATCCTTTCCTACATATGTATTTAATTGTAATTCAGTTCGATTAACTGGCACACCACTTTTTTTGATAACTGCATCAATAGTATCCAATAATACTTTATTTTTTAATTCAGTTAATTTAGCTCCAGCATCAACGGGATCTGTTGCGGGACCAACGGGGTCAACTGTAGGGTCTGTGAATGATGTTTCCTGCTCCATTAATTCAAAATCTAACGAATATTGTTCGTAGTCTCTCATTTCCAAGTCTACTCCAGGGTCTCCAAGGTCATCTACATTTTCATCTTCAAAAGGATTAATATCGAAAGGATCAAAGTCAGCCATCTTACTAATACTATAATATTATATAAATAAGTAACATAAAAATATTATCCCAACTATTATTCCCATCGTTGAATATTCATGAACAATTTCATGCTCGCCATGCGCTGCTACCGCTTCGACTGCTGGCGCTGCTACCACTTCTGGTGTTACTGCTGCTTCAGCTGCTTGCTCTGCTACACCTGTTGTCGCATCTAGTCGTTCTACTGGATCATCATGACCTTCCATTTCTTTTAATGCTGATTCTTTTACGTCATTATTTATGTTGTTATAACCGAACTTCATATCTTCTGTCGCTTGTTGTAAGAAATTGTTATAACCCGCCACATTCGTATTCAAATTTATAATAATTTTACTCGGGATTAACCATAAAGAAGGAGAAATGGCTAGATCTAACTTTAACCTCGTTGCATTAATTACATTTTGATAACGTGGTATACTATCATCCTCATTAATGCCTCTCGTCTCATCCTCGAGTAATGAAATCATTTTTTGTCTCGTTTCTTGACCAGCACCACCAGAGTTTGCTATACTTACTCGCGTGTCTGCTTGACTTCCTAACACGCAATATACATAAGATTCGATCGATCGATTTAATCGTCCTAAACCTGCTTGCGTAAAACCTGTGCTGTTTGGTAAAACAAAATAATTATATTGTTTATAATCAGGATTTTGAAATTTATACCAATGACAACTTCTGCGCGCCTCATCTGGAGCATCAGGGTTTTCAACCATTGTATTTTGATATTTATATTGGATATCTTTTATATATGCTTTTTTCCACCACTCATAACCGAAACCTATACCATTGTTTCCTGATGTGTCATATGTGAATCTGAAATCTGTATTATAAATCTAATCCGAATTCATCGCATATTCTATGATAAGACGATACATCATATAAATTATCGACTTTATTAAAAGTGTCGGGGTCATCAGGTAGTGGGCAAGAAAGTTCATTCAATATTCTTCTTATAGTAAAGTACACGTGAAATCTAAAAAATGATTCAATCTGTTTTGGAATATCATTATTATACAGATGATCGTGAATACTAACACCGCATCCGGTCGTAGCTAACCAAACAGCAAAATTCAATTGTTGATCCCAGTAATGCATATTTGGACCATTCAACCATTTGTTGGCACTGTCTGCATTATAATGAATTAATATGTAGTTTTTGAATATATCTCTCAATTTTATATTGAATCGATCAGTTTCACTTACATAAACAACCATGTTGACTAGTATGTTTTGTATATCCACGGACATTATACTATCAAATGGTTGATGTAGTGCATAGTTAGTATTTTGTGCTAAAGTAAATGGTTTTGGAAAGTTAAGCGAATGCAGCAAGTGCGGTTCCTGCGGTTCCTGCGACTGCTGCGACTCCAATGATTCTGAAGGTGGCTGTTTTAGTTTTGTTTTTTTCATTAACTTCGAGTATGGTAATCCTAATGACCACATTTTTCAAGTAACTCTATATAAAAAACTATATAAATTTCCATAATTATCTTGAAATATACGTCTGTTCCTAGTATCTTGTATTAATTTAAGAACCCAGTATTCATTCAAATATTTAACTTCTTGATTGTCCTCTGAGTCAGGAAATAAACTTAAGAATTCAATACGTTTAAAAAAAATCTTTTTTTCGACTTCTTTACAAAAAGCTAAAATAATCTGGTATAAATTTTGATCTTTCAAGTTTACCCCTGTATTTATAATTAATACATGCATATTTTTCCTTCTCAAGTTGTCCCATTCTAGCTCTACATTAAAACCAAGGACTTCTTTGTACTTGTTTAAAAATTTTGTGATGTTATGTTCTCCAAACATGATGTACTATACATTATATTCTTTTAATATTTTCAATCGGTTCCCAAGAATTAAATTTATCGTCATATCCTAACCATTTTACCAATGCGTATTCATGGCCTTTAATTTTTTAGCTCTGCTGTCAGCGAAAGCTGAAAGCGTAGCTTTAGGTATAGGTTGTATAGAGTATAGAGAGTAGAGTGAATCATAGGTGTCCGTCAAACTTTTATATTTTCATTATTTTCTCCGAAAGTGACAGTCAGTATTCTTAGATATTTGGTGTGCATGTTCCCTGGGGGGAGGCTATTCAGATTTGTTCATGCCAAGTTGATCTATGCCATTTTCAATTTTTATGATTTTTTTTCATAAAATGTCATTTTCATCATCTCCGTGAAAACTTATTGTCAGATTGCTTTGATATCTGGTGTGTTGATGCGCAGGGGGTAGCTTACTCAGGTTTGTTAATTTCAAGTCAGCACATCTTCATTTTTATTTTTTATGATTTTTTTTTGTAATTTGAAAAAAAAATGAATATGTTAATGAGCATAATGACCGACGCCATATTGGAAATCAGTCGACGAGACTTTAAGTAAACTGCCACTTTTCAAAAGACACTATTGACGTCAAACAAGCAATGTAATATGTGCTATAGTCATAATTCTACGCATTGGGCGCCCAAATGCATGAAGTGACAAGCGTTTATTCGAAACAGGGTTGTAAACTTAAAATCCAAATTCTGCACCCCTTCTACATAATCAGCCAGTCCGCAACGTCATTATTTGCATACTCTATCCTGATTCGACCAGAAGCTGAAGCTGACCTCATTTGACCGGGCGATTTTCCACAGCAAGTAACAACACAGGATGTTCTTGGTACTCACTAAAATCTCACTTCAGACCCACTATAAAAATGTGATGTTTTCAGATAACATGTAACTTGTGATTAATTCTATATTGTCGTGCAATTTGGAGTGACAGTGAACCAGAATTAAGACAACTTGCGTAAGGAAGGCATGCGGTTGAAGTTATGCAAGAGCAGTCTAACTGCGGACTGTGAATCAACCAAATTTTGTTTATTGGCCGACAGTTCACATGTCAAGTTAAACGACATGAACGTGTCTTGCCATTTCCAAAATGCAAATATTTGGCAAGTAAAAATAATTAAAATAATCACAACTTTAATTTGGCTTCAGACTTTGCATTATGTTTTGCGTATCTTTCCCCGTTTTACATGTAAATCCGAAAAGGTTCTCTCGTCATGTCATCAGTGATCATACCGCACCGCGGGGGGCTGCTTTGAGTACGTACGAGCGAAGTGAGGCATGTTGAGGTATTTTGTTGAGAATTATAAATATTGCGAAATGTCAAGTACAAGGTTTAAATACAATGGAATGATGAAAAAAATGGCCGAGTCTGCTGACAGGCGCCGCGCCGGTCACAAGAAACACTGTAAATTCCATCTTTCTTAGTTTCCGTACGGCGACAACCCCAGGTACCCGGATGCACGAGGGACTAACCCGGAAGCAAGTCGTTGTCAGCCATACGTTACAGTGGTAACATCGTCCGAGAAATCGCTGCGTTCAGAGTGTCATTATTCACAGAATTGTTGTTTTCGAGTGAAAACGCGTCTTGAATTGTATAAATCTAACAAATGAAGACATGTCAAGTTATATTTTGAAAGTTGTATCGCTAGTTTGAGACGATTTTCTCGCGTACTATCGAGGCTTACTTGGACCTTACTCCAGTTCATCGGGAAGTTTAGCCAGTCCGATAATTCTTTCTGGTTTAGTTTACAACACTTTTGATCACGCAGATTTTGTTGTTGTGATGAAAAGAAATTTAAAAAAAAGATCACTTCAACCATTTCGTTGTGTTTTCTTTATGAAAGGTAATAGAACATGAACGAGTGTTACCACTGTAACGTATGGCTGCCAGAATGACTCTCTTTCGGGTACTTGGCGGGGATTGTCGCCGTCCGGAAACTAAGATGGCGATTAATACATTTCTTCCCTATATATATCTACTACAACTTGTACAAGTTGAATGTTGTTGACTTGGTAAATTTGTTAGAAAATTGAAATTCAAATTGCCTCAACATTATTTTAGATCCCTAGTTTATTTCATTCATCATTAAAATTTCCCAGGGTTAAAGCTGTAAGACAATGGAATTATTTATAGCCAACCTCAAAATCCTCCTTTTTTTTCCTTTTTCTTGTGTGCATTTCCCAGTCATTTTTTTTCTGAGATTTTGTGCAATTTTTCATAACAGTAGATTTTTGTTATAAAATGGTGACTATGGTATAAAAGTACAATACATTACCAACTTCTGTGTAAAATGTGTTTTACAGTGAGACATCATATGAACCACTAACCACTTTATTGCATCGCTAAAACAAAACTGCATAGTGAAGAGCTGAAGAACTGAACCACTTCTACGTGTCACCAAAATAAAAAATTAAATTAAAAAAAAAAACAGCGGAGCTATTCTGACCGATAGGTCGCTTGTTTCTTACGTAATATTTTTTCAATTTTATATTCCTTTGGATGGTGTTTCGATTCCTTAGTCATAATATGCATGCGCTCAATTGATAATTCTTGTTCATAAAACATGCCTTCAATGTCTTCACCTGATAAATCTTCCAGAGTGCAAACAATAACGGGACCAAAGATAATTTGTTTGATTTTGAAAAGTTCACGCGTATAGTTTGGTAGATATCCTTTGGCAAACACGTTCTTGTATTTGGAAATTCTCACGGTATCACCGATATTAAACTTCGGAGTTCCATATTCAACAGTGAGATAAGCACCGTACAAATTATACCAAACGATATTTTCATTCTTTGGTAATGATGCTTCCTTCGGAGTCATGTGGATTGAATTGTGGTAGGTATTGTTATAACCATCCACTAATCGATCTAGTACGTCGATCCAATTTCTAGTTTGTTTATCAGTAAAATATTTATACATACGTGATTTAAGTGTCCTGTTAAAACGCTCGACAACAGATGCCTTTTTATCTGACCATGTACTAAACCACTCAATTTCATGATTTTCAAAGAGATCTTTAACATGCTTATTGTATAATTCCCGTCCTTCATCAAACTGTATTTTATTCGGTTCACGGTCTTTAAAAATTAACTCAAAGGAGTCAGCCATTTCAATACCACGTTTTGACTTGAGTGGTATCGCCCAGGCATACTTCGATAACACATCGATAACAGTCAGGATGTAACGATAATCTTTGTTACCCTGATTCTTACTCTGGTCATTGGGCATAGTATTCATCTCTACAATGTCAGCTTGCCACTGGTCATCAATTCCAGAAACAATTACTTTGCAGTAAGGGAACTTTTTAATCGCTGGTTTGTGCATAGTGTAAACTTCTTGTTCTTCTAACCATTGTTTCAATTCCTTATATTTTATTTTTTTGTTGTCTGCTTTGATTTTACGCCACAATTTTGTGATGCTGCTGTATGCTAAATCAGAATTATAATACAAGTCTCGCAAATACTGGTCCATAGTATAGTATAGTATATATATATATTATATTAGTAAACATTATTAGTAAATTTATAAATATATTATTTATTTATTATTTCATTATTTCATTATTTATTATTTCATTATTTATTTTTTTATTTTTTTATTTTTTTATTATTTAACTATTATTTCATTGACTTCGTATCTGAATAACCATTCAGTTTATAATACTTTAAATAACGTTCTAATGGTGGAGTATAATTGGCAGCTTTTTGCATTTCGAGAGACTTCATGAATACTTCCTGAATAAATTCCTGAGGTGCTTGAGAGTAAATATTTGCTTGCGTATATGTTAGTAATTCTTTGAAATTCTTATATTGTACTTTTAATCGTGATACTTTATCCGATAATTTTAAATTTTGGTTGACAACTGTAACAACTATTGGAACAGCTGCTAATAAACTAATAAAAACTGGAATCGCTGGAACAGCAGCTAATGCACCAACTCCTGAAATAATCCCACTAGTAATAAGTATTCCTTTATTAACACGACTTATTAATTTATAAGAACGTCTATACGCACTACATACTCGTGTAAGATAATCGAGTAGGTCTTGTATCGTTTTAATATTTGTGGTAACTTGGTCAATCATTTTGTGGTATTACTATATATGTAAACATATAAAATAGTAAACATATAAAATAGTAAACATATTTACTATATTTACTATTATTTTTTGATAATTAAATCGAACAAACGATATAACCAGCTAGAAGAGAATCAGTGTATTATCAGTTTACAAAAGTAACAATATTATTTTTAAGAGGTTTGATAATCAAAGTGGATTTCCAGGTAGAATAGTGTTGATAGTCCCATAAATATTTAAAAGAAGTATAGATTCTAGACCTTTTTTTAACATTAAGTAACCAAGTCCTAGATGATGATATCATATGTTTATTTACAGCATATGTTGAATAAACTAGTTTATGATTTTCGAATTCTATCTCAATTTTATATATTTTGATATAATCATCATTTTTTTTAAAATTATCATTGGATGCTAGAAAATGTTGAATGTGATAACTTCCTGGTAGAATGTGATAACTTTTTCCTCGTTGACTAAAAGTTACTTTATCTGTATTTATTGAATGAAAACTTTCAAGTACAAATAGTCTAACAATTTCTTTACGGTTTAATACAATTATTGCAATTTCTTCTCCTCTTTCTTCTGTTTTAGGTTTTGGAGGAGGAATCGGCTTTAATTTAAACATATTATTTTCATATTCTAAGTAATATTTAACACCTGTGATTGGTTTCTTAAATTTAATATCTCTAAGATCATTGAGAGATAAGCTGCGAGAGTTTAATGTTGTGGTCATTATTATGTTTATATATAATTAATCTATTTAAAATACTTTAAAATCTATAAGAATCATACGTTTCAAAGTTATTGTTTTGATATCTAGAAACTTTAACCCTTGTGTTAATGCATATAACACTTCATTTTCTTGTAATGCTTCTGCTAATTTAGATGACACTTTATTTTCTGTAAAAGTAACATTAATATTCTCGTTCTCAATATGAATTTCAATAGTTAATAATGTACGTCGGTCACACTTTATTGCAAATCAATCTAAAAGAGTATCGTATTCATCCTCAGTATTTAATTTAATACATTTAATAATAATAGTACCACTGGTTACTTTCTTCATATCATCTGTCATCGCATCATTAACAGTAAACATTTTTAGTTTAGCCTCATCATCAATAGGTTTTAAACCTAATGTTTTAAACTGCGCATCATAAAAAAAACTGAATAGTTCCTTTGTTAATGTTATAATTACAATACCATTCCCCTGAATTCATAATTCTACTAAAAATATTGTCATTATTTACTATTGTTGTTGTCTCATTCATTTTTAAATGCAGCTTGGGATTCAACAGGTCTAGTCTAGGATCTGGTTCTGGTAAATAGTGTCTGATATCAGCTAAATTAAATGTCTTATTATTATCATTATAAACCAACACATAAGGAACTCGATCAGTTAAACCATGATCAATAGTTAATGGCTTTTCAAGCATTTCAATAAAATCTCGTGGTAATTCAAAAGCATAGAACGTAGCAGCTCTGTTGCTATACGCAAAACCAAATGGTACATGATGTTTTGATACGCTACATTCTTCGATTGTCTCATCTACATCATTTAGGTCTACTAAATTATTGGTATGTTCGTGTGATTGAACTGCCGCTGGTTCTATATTATATATTTTCTTTTCATTTTTCCATCTTAAAATAAAATCTTTATTATTATGTCGTCCGGATAAATTTGATACGTTAACATCTCTGAGATCATTAAGTGCATATCCTTGTGGTGTTATCATACCTAGTCCAAAATTTGATGGCATATTATAATATTTATATATTATATATACTATACTATTAAAAACAATGAAGTTGTATATAAACGAAAAATCTAATGATATTACTATCAGTTTTACAGAAACGTTGATTGGTTATTCACAGATACGATTGTTGGAGTGTAAACTATATAATTCTTGGTATAATATTACGAAAGAAAACAATGAAATTGCTTTTACCGTTGATAAAAAAACGTCAGTTAAAAAAGTAGAACCAGGTAATTACAATGTAGAAACATTATCGCAAGCGATTGGTAGATCAAAATTGATTAATTTTAAGAAAATTTTACCAACAGGAAAAACACAGATGAAAACGTTAAAGTAGACTTTTCAAAGCCAAAGAATTTTGTGAAAATACTTGGTTTTGAAGAGAAAGAATATATTTCACTGGGTATTAGTCCAAACAAAGCAGATTTTCTTCCTGTGACTGAATACGTAATCTACTGTGATATTATAGATACACCTACTAATTACATCAATGGGAAAAGGTCTAATTATTTACAAATTTTAACGATACAGGAAAATAAGGGTGAAATAGGAGAACCTGCGACTTATTCATTTCCTGCTAATGTTCCAGTACCCATCAAGAAAATGAATATAACTAATCTTCGAATTTGGATAACTAATCAAAATAACGAACCAATAGATTTTAATGGTTGGCCAATTTCATTTCAACTCGAGCTAACTTAAAAGTTTACTTAAAAGTACTAAATTACTTACAGTTACTAACGTTTACCTAAATCAACATGACCATATGCTAACGTGTTATGATGATCGAGAACATAACATTTATCATTGAAGCAACTCAAAGAAGTCTTATTGATTGTATAACTACCGATCTGATGATTTATTGATCGTATAGTATTCATGGAATGTTTTATTTGTAAATTTTCAAAAAGGACAGTCTTATATTCTTCGTGAATAATATTCTTTTTAACAACTATCTTTTTCATTCCTTTTGCTTTTCGAGTTGATGAAGTTTCTGTGATATAAGAATACATTTTACTTCGAAGTCCAATAAATTCAGTGATTGGTAAACCAGCACATTCATCTTTCATTTTACCGATTATCTTTTTATTATAATCAAAATAGTATGGACTTTCAGATGAGTAATCACTATTATCGAACAGGTCTTTGTCTTGATAAAAATCTTTGTAGGGATCAACAGCGTGAATTTCATACATTAATGAGTCGGTATCTGTGAATAACAACTTTGCTAATGAACCATATTTTTCTTTGGTATAGTTGTAATGAAAGTCATACATTAAAGTTTTGGACAAATCAAGAACACTCATCCCAACATATAAAGGTTGATTTAAAGTTAATCTTTCCTTTTTATTTTCAACAGCAACCAATCCTTTAGTTATAGTTTTTTGTGTAACAAACGTTGGTTTAGATACTAATTTTTTTATTTCTTTTTCTGTTGTACATAATTTTATATTACGATGCTTACATACATTCATCATGGTTCGTCCAAATACAGAGTTATTCATTAGTTTGAAGAAATCTTTTTCGAAGGCATTTTTAGCTTTTTTTTCTTTTTTCCGTGTTAAATAAGATGTATTGCGACATCCACTTTGATTGGTTAAACTCAATAGCTCTATGGATTTTAGTGACTTTTAAACCGAGTGATAAATATTGTTTTAAGTTTTGGAAATGAAGTACGTAATTCCTTTTTGGTTTCAAAGTTATAGTTAATTTCTCTATATTTCCGCATTTGATATTAAATAAGTCACGTATCTTTTTATTATGTGGTGATAACATGTCTTCAGTAATACATAATTTCTCAGGTGCTAAAGGATAATCATTGTGGAGATCATGCAACTCGCTAGGATATTCAAGATCAACTTCAAGGATTAATCCACGATCACTTTCATTGGTGTACTTACTTAAGTCAAGCTCATTTACATCAACCCATTTAAATCCATCCATTGGTAAAGCTTGAACCATTGCCCAACCATATAGATTATTTGCATCTAAATACATGATATATTTTGATTCTTGAGTAGGATCATAATCTTTCATGTATGGATTGTTTGCCTTTGCATGACCAGCGGATATATAAGAGATACCACCATGAAGACCTTTTTCTATGAAGAGATGCATATCTATATCCGTTAATAGTTCGAGATTAATTTTAGTCATTTTTAAGCAGGCATCCCAAGATAATCCTGGAGCACTGAAGTAATGACAGGGATCGAGATTATAATATAAATTGCATGTCTTTTGGAAATTTTCAAATACATCCGTTAATAATAATACATCAGTTTTAAGATATAAGTCATGATAATCACCCATGGTTTGCATATAAAAATGCTTCCAAATATCATGCGCATGCTTATAATCTTCATCGGTAATACCAGTCTCATTTAGAATAGAATAGAATGTTTCCTTTAGTGGAAGACTAATATCATTGAATTTTTTGGTGGAATCCATATAATCATAAGGATATACACCCTTTCTCGTTAATAATTTTAAAGTATTAGGAAATTCCTGTTCTGTGTATTTGAAATCAAAACTATTAAACTATCTATGAAGACTAAATGAGTACCAACCATTATAGCCATGAACTTTTCCATAGAATGTGGAATAATATTAATCTTTTCATCAAAATTTTCAAGGGTTTGTACGATGAAATGACTGTCATATCCTTTTAAATTGAGAAATATAACGGGTATTTTCTTCGTTACTTGAACATTAATATTACAGGATTCATGTGCTGAACCACGATATTTACCAGTAATATGGCAATGGTCACGGACTCGTATACAATCTTTTGTACCATCTTCGTATGATTTTTCACAAATATGACATTGCGTCGCTTTTTGGAAACAGTTTTCATCATTTTTACTCATACACAGGGGTTTGTTAAAATGTTGTTGTTTAATATTATTACAATAATCAACTTCCGATAACATCATTTCCATAAATTTCTTAGATGCATCTGGTCCTCTATAAATAACACTTTTTTTACTGAATGTGTCATCGTAACAACAAACAAGTTTATATCCGAAACTGCATACTTCATGTTTTTGATAATGTTGTGTGAATACCGTATTATTGTTAATAGTATTCACTTTTTCAGTTATCGATTCGAAATCTGCATAAATAACAAATGGTGCATTTAATTGTTTTGGGTAATTTTTAAATGATAACCATTTATATTCCTCAGTTGGCATTCGTATAGCTTGCGTCTTATTTATTTCAAAACAAATGGGAATGTGTTGATTTAAAATCTCTGCAGTTGTAAAGTGCTGTAAACAATATCTACAGAAGTGCTTTCTTTCATTATGATTTGTTATACCATACATGAATCGATTAAAGTCTTTAATCCAAACATAATGTTTTTGACTATCACCACGAGTTATTAGTAGTAAATCAAGATGATCTGCACAAGTTTGTTTACTAACATAAATTGGATATACTTTTTTATTGTTATAACCAAATACGGAAATAGATATATTATTTTGGTTTTCAATTTTAGGTATTTGTTTTGTAGTGACTGGGAATGTTATTCCTTTATAATCTACATCATCGATATGGTGTTTGTATTTAGATGGCCTATATTTATCAATTTCAACTGGAAACTTATATGCTAAATGACACCATCTAAAACATTCATTGTCATTATTTTGGATGTTAATGAGGCCTTTCATTGGGTGTTGTAGTTCTTTTGGTAATTTGATATATGAGTTACCTTGTAAAGGCTCGTATCTTACAATATTTACATAAAAATTGAGAAGTGTTTTTATATGCCAACCAGAACCTTCACGTAACCATTTAGCGACGTGTTGAAGAATTCTTTCGAAACTTACATTAATTTGTTCATATATTTGGTCAGTATTTGTAATTACTAATGGACTACTATTAAAATAACCATCATTTGTTATCTCTGTATCCATATTGTTTACATTTGAGTTGTACTTAGCAAATTTTATCTTCAAGGTTAATATTGCTTTTATTCCACCTTGATCTTCTAAATTTTGTTTTAAAATTTGTTTTATTAAATATTTATTTTCATTTAACTGTGAATGAGGTTCGTTCTCAGTAATAACAATTTCATACGACTTCACATATCCTCTAAAAGCTCTCTCAAGTTCATGATATTTAGGTGGTATTAGAACACCACAAACATGACGATAGCCTCTATTAATAAGAGTTTGATATGTATCATTACCTATTTTAATCATACGTTTGGTAATAGGATTAATGATATATTGTTCCGTTAATGGTCGAGGAAGGTTATCAGGTACCGACCAATCTAAGATATTCTTAGGCAAATGTTGTAGATTACCATTCTGTATAAGCTTATTGTATACACGTCCACCAACTGTTATCATTCGCTTAGTGCGTGGGTTCAAAATCTTTGTCATATTGTATAATGAAAATTTTGAATATTCATATATAAATTTATTAGTTCAATTGATTTTTTCTTCTTAACTTGTAAAACTTGTAAACCTTGTAAACTTGTTAAACTTACAACTTTTCTTTTTATGTATATATAACGAAGGATAACTACCTAATTCTTTACCACATTCACAAATATAATCTCTCTTAAGTTGTTTAACGCAAGGTGTACTTCTCTTTAAATGTATCTTTAAATGACATTTGTATTTATATGCAAATCCACATTTATCACAAGTAAACTCAGGAAAAACACGTTCGCATGTTAGACATTCATCAGGATATTCACATTTACTAGTCTCACAGGAGTGTTTCATATTTATATGTTTGATAAAATTATGTTTATGAATAAAATGTTTATTGCATTTGTCACATTTGAATTCTGGTGCCGACCTATCACAAGTGGGGCAATTCTCTCATATTGTAATGTATCTCTGTATATTAGGATCCATTAATATTCATATATACCATCTCTTTGTATCTGTCTAAATAGGCGCATTGACCTTGGTAACCTTGGTAACCTGACCTTGAAACAGTATGTAACAAGTTGTAAACAGTTGTAACAGTGCTGAAAGTTGGTAAAAGTTGAAGCTTACGGCTCTGAAGTGCTGGATGGAAAAAGGTACAATTTTGCCTCGTCGATGTATTTGCATATTGCCACGTCAGTCAACTGTACATGTGTAGCCTTCTAACGTAGACAATTTTCGGACTAAATCTATCGTGCAACTGAACTATACTGTGAACTCCTTCGAACTCATTGACACTGGAACAAGCATAATTTTGCTGTTCTCGTTTGAGACATTGAGTTGTAAATTAAAACAAGAAAATTGAAAGTGAAAGTGAAGCCAACAATGGAGTTCGAAGCTGAGGCGTTTATGGAGAATCCCTCCTTCGAGGAGTTTGAAAAGTTGAGAAAACAAGAGTTACTAGTACTGGGTCAACACCTGGCACTTGCGGTTAAGCAGTCTATGAAAAAGGATGAAGTGAGAAATGTCATTATCAAAGCTTTAGTAGATAAGGGGAAGTTTCAACCGGATGTCTTGGATAAGATTTTAGAAAGACATAGTGCACGTGAGGGTGATATCGTGAAGTTGCAGCAATTAGAACACGAGTTTAGGTTGAAACAATTAGAAATGGAGTTTAAATCCAGAGAGATGGAAATGAAGATGCAAATAGAAAAAGAATTGAAGTTAAAAGCAATGGAAATGGGAAATGTGTCAGATCGTGTCACACCTTTATTCAGTACTGAAAATAACTTCGACGTGGCAAAGCATATACGACTTGTTCCCCAGTTTCAAGAAAGGGAAGTAGATGGATATTTTCAACACTTTGAAAAGATTGCAGCTAGCTTAAAGTGGCCGAAGGAAGTTTGGACATTGCTATTGCAAAGTGTTTTGATTGGAAGGGCCCGTGAAGCTTTTTCAGCCCTACCCCTGGAGCAAAGTAGTGATTATGACTTGGTCAAAGACGCAATTCTAAAGTCTTATGAGTTAGTGCCAGAGGCCTACAGGCAAAGGTTCAGAAATATCCGAAAGTTGAATGACCAAACACATGTAGAATTTGCAAGAGAGAAGGAGAGATTATTTGATAGATGGTTATCGTCAAAAGGAATAGATAAGAGTTTCGATAAGCTTAGGCAACTCATGTTAATCGAGGAGTTCAAACAATGTGTACATACTGACATAAAGACACATTTAGATGAACATAAAGTAGATGTAGTACATGAAGTAGCAATTATGGCTGATGATTACGCTCTTACCCATAAACTAAATTATGTTAAGAGTAATCCTACTAAGTCTAATTACAGATCTCCATATTATAGTAAATCTCACGAGGAAAAAGCTAGATCAGATTCTTCAGAGAAAAGGAAAGCTTCTGATTCTAATTCTTCTGAGAAAAGTAAGGAGAGAATGTTTAAGACGGTACCCACATGTGCCTATTGTAAAAAGAAGGGCCATCTTATTTCTGAATGTTGGTTTCTACAGAAAAAAGAGAAGAATGCTAAATCTTACCCCACTGCTTGCACAGTCGCTGAAGGGCGTAACAGGCAATTTAAGCCGCTGAGAGTTGAAGGGAGAGAAATGGAAAAGTCCATGTCTCAAGATGTGATGGAAGAATTTAAGCCATTCATTTTCGAAGGGTACGTGTCTATGATAGGAGACGAGGCTAATTTGCATTCTATTAAGATACTACGTGACACTGCTGCTTCTCAAACCCTAATATTAGAAGGTGTTTTACCTTTATCAGAAATGAGCTCTGCAAAAGCAGATGTGTTAATAAAGGGTGTAGAGTTAGGCTTCATTAGCGTTCCCCTTCATATTATAAACTTGAAATCTAACTTAGTTTCAGGACAAGTAAAAGTGGGTGTAAGGTCTAAATTACCCGTAGAGGGCGTTTCCATGTTGTTAGGAAATGATTTAGCGGGGGGGGAAAGTATTCCCCGATCCTATTGTAACTAAACAGCCTTGTTTGGAGGATTCAAATGGTGATCAGGAAGCCGAAATTTTCCCTGCATGTGCTGTAACAAGGGCCATGAGTAAAGTTTCAAAGGAGACTATTAATGAGGACATGCCAATTAATGAAAAAGGACGTGACTTAGAAATAGGGCTAGAGGATACATTTCTTTCTAGGCTGAATGATGGATGTCATTTTCCTTTAAATACTGGTGACAAGGTCTCAAATCAGGCTGATGTACCTTTATTGGGTGATAAACAGGTAAAAGAAGAGCCGTTAAGTCGTGATCGACTGATTAGAGAACAGGAGAGGGATCCTGAACTTATTGAATTAAGTAAGAGGTCAATATCCTTAAAGGAAGTAGATACAGTCCCTGTGTGTTATTATAAAAAGGATGGTTTATTGATGAGAAAATGGCGACCTCCAGATGCACTAGTTAGCGACGAATGGAGAATTGTCAATCAAATAGTAGTGCCTAAATTGTATCGCAGGGATATATTAAGTTTGGCCCATGATAGCCTCATGAGTGGACACCTAGGAGTCAATAAGACTTATAATAAGATTTTAAATCATTTCTATTGGCCAAAATTGAGACAGGATGTGGCTAAGTACTGTAGATCATGCCATGCGTGTCAAGTGGTAGGCAAACCTAATCAAAAGATTCCAGTCGCCCCACTAAAGCCAATTCCCGCCTTTTCTGAAGCATTTAGTAGAGTGTTAATCGACTGTGTGGGACCATTACCAAAGACAAAGTCAGGAAATGAGTATTTGCTGACCATAATGTGTGCATCTACTCGATTTCCTGAGGCTATCCCACTTAGAAGTATTAATGCTCAAAGAATAGTGAAAGCTCTGACTAAATTTTTCACTCTAGTAGGTCTTCCAAAGTCTGTGCAGTCAGATCAAGGATCAAATTTCATGTCAAATCTGTTTCAACAGGTCCTTCATCAGTTGGGCATTGAACAATACAAGTCTAGTGCTTATCATCCGGAATCCCAAGGGGCACTTGAGCGCTTCCATCAGACTTTGAAAAATATGATTCGCACGTATTGTTTCGAAAATGAGAAAGATTGGGATGAGGGAGTCCATTTAGTGTTGTTTGCAGCAAGGGAAACAGTGCAGGAATCATTGGGTTTTAGCCCATTTGAACTAGTGTTCGGCCATTCGGTCCGAGGTCCTTTAAAGTTACTGCAAGAAAAGTGGTTGTGTGAAGAAAGTGAAATAAACCTTTTAGATTATGTCTCTGGATTCAAAGAGAGACTCACTAGAGCATGTGATGTAGCTAGAGAAAATCTAAAAGGGAGTCAGATGAAAATGAAGAAATGGTATGATAAAGATGCCAGGAATAGAGTTTTTAAACCAGGTCATAGAGTTTTAGTCCTTTTCCCCATTCCTGGACATCCATTACAAGCTCGATACTATGGTCCATATGAAATCAAGTCTAAGATTAATGATGTGAATTATATTGTTAAGACTCCAGGGAGGCGTAAAGAAAGTCAATTATGTCACATTAATATGTTAAAGGAGTATGTAGAAAGAGATGAGAATAGTAAAAGTAAGTCTGTGTCATCCACAGTCACCACCCAGCTAAGTGATCACAATGATGACGAAGAAGATAGTCAGTCTGAGGGTCAGGGTGTTGACTGTGATTTCAAATTGAAGAATTCCGATATTCTTGCTGATTTAGACACTAAACTTTCTCATCTAAGTAGAGAACGAAGTGAAGAATTGAAAAATCTCATACTAGAGTTTAAGCATTTATTTTCCGATGTTCCAGAGAAAACAGATAAAATATGTCATGATGTGGATGTTGGCAATGCAACCCCTGTTAAACAACATCCTTATCGGATGAATCCTATGAAGCTAGAACATCTAAGAAATGAAGTTAAATATATGTTAGATAATGACATCATAGAACCTAGCTATAGTGCGTGGAGTTCTCCATGCGTGCTTGTGCCAAAGCCAGGTAATTGTTATCGGTTTTGTACCGACTATCGCCGAGTCAATACTCTGTCTAAAACAGACTCCTATCCTCTCCCTAGAATTGATGATTGCATCGACAAAATAGGAAACGCAAAATTTGTGAGCAAATTCGATTTATTGAAGGGTTATTGGCAAATTCCACTCACCGATAGAGCGAGAGAGGTGTCAGCGTTTGTGACCCCAGATGGGTTATACGAGTATAAAGTCATGCCATTTGGTATGAAGAACGCCCCTGCCACTTTCCAACGCTTAATAAATCGTGTAATTGCAAATTTGGAGGGATGTGGAGGATTTGTTGATGACGTGAGTGTGCATAGTGACACTTGGCAACAGCACTTGCAACGATTACGCAAGTTTTTTGAACGTTTATCTGAAGCCAAGTTAACAGTAAACCTAGCTAAGAGTGAATTTTGTCACGCCACTGTCACATATCTAGGTCACATTGTAGGTCAAGGTCAAACTAGACCTGTACATGCAAAGGTTGAAGGAATTGTAAATTTTCCTGTGCCGAGAAATAAGAAAGAGCTAATGAGATTTTTGGGTATGGTCGGTTACTACCGACGCTATTGTCCAAATTTTGCAATTATTGCTAATTCGTTGACTAGTTTACTTAAGAAGGATAGTAAGTTTGTATGGTCTGAAAGTTGTCAAGATGCATTTGTCAAGATTAAAGCCATACTTACTAGTTCACCAGTTCTTGCCGCTCCAGATTTTAGCAATCAGTTTAAGTTAGCTATAGATGCCAGTGATATGGGTATGGGGGCAGTGATGATGCAACAAGGCACGGATGGTGTTGACCACCCTATTTGTTATTTTTCTAAGAAATTTGACAAGCATCAAAGAAACTACTCAACTGTCGAGAAGGAATGCTTGGCTTTAATATTAGCTTTGCAACACCTTGATGTGTACTTGAGCGTCACTTTGCATCCTATCCTAGTGTTCACTGATCACAATCCGTTGACATTTGTACATAAGATGAAAAGTAAGAATCAACGATTGCTGAGATGGAGTTTAATGTTGCAAGAGTATAATTTAGAAATACGTCATATCAAAGGAAAAGATAATGTAATTGCAGATGCATTGTCAAGAGTTGAATATGCATAGTGCGTTAAGTAGTTAAGTAGAGATTGTTAAGTGCGACAAATAATTCCAATAATTTGAGTGTATTTTGTAAATTTAAGAATAGTATGAAAACTCATTTGACAAAGCTAGTACCAGATAATTTGACAGGGTTTCATTACATTCAAACCTTTTTTTTTTAAAGGGGAGGTGTTATGATGCCCATATTTTGTAAATGTATTTATTTAAAATTAACTTAACGAGCTTGGTCGAGAGAGATGTCTTGGTCGAGAGGACGTATTTAAATTAATGAGGGTATGCGTTACATGTTCAAAGTAGGTCACATTTGACAGCGCCCTCATTCGCCCAGGTGAAGCTGTTCCTGGAATGCAAGATGCCAGATGTTAAGTCACTATATAAGAGAGTACAGCTCGAGATTTCAGCAGAGACTGGAAACATCCGAGTGGACAAGACGTGAAGGGAGATAGCCATTAGAATCTGAGTACTTGAAGGATGAAAGCCTGAAATGAATAGCGGAGTGCAAGGCTGAGGAAAAGTGCTGAAAGTTGGTAAAAGTTGAAGCTTACGGCTCTGAAGTGCTGGATGGAAAAAGGTACAATTTTGCCTCGTCGATGTATTTGCATATTGCCACGTCAGTCAACTGTACATGTGTAGCCTTCTAACGTAGACAATTTTCGGACTAAATCTATCGTGCAACTGAACTATACTGTGAACTCCTTCGAACTCATTGACACTTATCAAGACTGTTCTGCGGCGAACCCTCGAAATTACAGCAACTTTTGATTACACTGTGCTCTCGACCAAGCAAGGTATTAGTTATTTATTTAGTAGTAATACTTGTAAACTTTATTTCATTCTTAGCCATTTATTTGTGTAAGTAGTTAATTCATTTTTTGAGGTTGCAGTAAAATTCCTTTCTTCAAACTCCATGGCGTATACTTCACTTTATTTCTATTTTGGTAATTTCTACCGTAACACAAGTTAAACCGTTGTAAAGTGCATTAACCTAGTCAACTGACCTTGGTAACCTTGGTAACCTGAGTGACCTTGTAACCTAGACATTCCAGTGGTTGCCTGCATCACTGAGTCATTGACAATGTTCAATTAGACAGATACAATGACTACTATATGGGTCATGGCAGCGTGACAGGGGAAGTCAAGCATAGCAGTGAGGCTACTAAGGTTTTAATTTACTTATATTAAGTTTAAACAGACATTGTCAATTTTACTATAGCAGCAAGACTTAATTTACTTATAATGAGTTTAAAACAGAATATGTCATTTTTTAGTCAATTTTTACTTATAAGGTTTAATTTACCTTATAACAGGTTATATATATATATATATATATATATATATATATATATATATATATATATATATATATATGTATGTATGTATAAATTTGATTTAATACAGATATAAGACTTAATTTACCTTATAACAGGTGAAAAATGAGACTGCCCCAAAACCCCCATATTCTATACTACTTATAAAACTAAAAAGATTACAAATTTATTTAGAAAACATGCATAAATACTGGCTAAGATCATAATTATAAATTCTTACAGTTTCAACAATGACGGAATGCTAAATCATTGTCTGTCAATTTGAAATACACAAGCCTATTGAAATAGGAGCGAGTGAAAGACTGTGTGAAAAAAACCCTGTAGGTGTCAAAGTTAGATGATAATTCAAAGACCTGGCATTGTGATAGCCTAGTTGAGATGTATTGAAATGAACGAACATTTTCTAAGACTGTCCCCAGCCTTGAGATACTTATAATACGATATAAGACTAGCACAATAACATAATTTGGGACAGTCCCCAGCCAGGAGATACTTACAATACGATATTAGACTAGTACAAAACCATGTTCTGAACATGCTGAAGAGAACTATACCATGGCCAGGCATGTCTTACAGTGTGAGTTTTTTGACGTGGGAGAGTGACGTGTTGAGTGTCCATTTGAATCTGTGCAGCTGTGTTTGGCATGTACTAGTAATTTTCACTAATCAATTTTTCACTATTAATATCGTACTTTTGTCAAAAATGTCACACAAATCTTTAATCACCTATGAAAACTACGTCATTTCCAGGCAAAAAGTCGGAAACTTTGGAAACCTATTTACATACACTTTAAACTTTATGATTTTGCTAGCTGCAAATTTTAATTCTGTTTTTATCTACAATACTTTTCCATTTTATTTTCTTACAGGGTTTGCAAAGTTCTATTAACAACGCTGGTCAATCTAATGGTTTTCTCATTAAAAAAAATAGTCAATTCCCTCGCTTTAATACTCAAAATTCACTACTGGTATGCAAGTACGCAAATAAATTTATTTTCTCATCATAATGGCAACAAATACTCCTACTCTGCAGCCTATTGAAAGATATTGTTCTAGTACATGTAACATGTGAAGTACTAGTAACATGTCAGCCAAATTTGAAAAAGTTATCTGAAACATCGAAAATATAGTACTATTTCCTCTTGAAAATAACAGAAAAGAACATTACATTTACACACCGGTGACAGACAGACAGACAGACAGACAGACAGACAGACAGACAGACAGACAGACAGACAGACAGACAGACACTTTTCCATTTCTATAGCACTAATGACCCTAAGAAGTTCAGTTGTTCTAATTCTAAAAATGAGTTACATATTGTGCAGCATGATACTTACCCTTCTGTTTTCTTCTTTTCAAAAAAAAGTTTACTATCTTCATAAGAAACATCTGTGTAGACATAAATAAATAAATGATTAAAAGTGTTACACATGTCGCCTTGTCACATCGCTTGTCAAACGAGTTTACTTTCAAACTTGGGTCAAATCACTCTCTCTCTCTCTCCCGATCAAGAAAACATTTGGTTGTTGTCCTTTTCTTATGACAGCCATTTAAAAAACAAGATTCCATCTATTTTGTAAATTTTGAGCGAAAAACCGGCCGAAATTTACAACATAAGTGTCAAATATGCGTCAGAAAATCGCCGAAAAATCATCATTCCTTTCAATAATTCCAAAATTGATAAAAATATCACGGAGGAAATGTCAGTCGAGATTTTCGCGTTTATTGTATCTAAAACTTGTGAAAGTTACAGCGAGTTGAAAGGACCCAAAACACGCACGGCTGGTGAACACTTTCGTTTCTGTGTCTTCCTATCAGATGTATAGCCATTATAGATTGGAAGAACAGTTTACATGTGATGTCAGTATATCCACATCCACTATTTCTCGTGAGACTTCACAATTTTTACTATTATATTTTTTTTCTCGAAAACGTAAATGTTTAGAGTCAGCAGTGGTAAACCTCAGAACACTAAAAATTAGTGGTCTGATAGTAAAAGGAACCAAACAATTATTTGTTTGGCCTAATCGTGATGAGATTCATGAATATGCAAATATATGTCATTACCGCCACTGAGTATTTTCCGAATACCTCCGACAGGTGTACGTATGTTTTACTTGTCGAACTCATGACGAATTCGAAGTCGCTATCACATTTCCAAAACAAATTATAAATGAACATACCTAATATTCACGTCAATTCTAGTCAGTGTTGTGGTGAAAAAGAGTCAACGGTGATCAAATGAACTAGATAACTAATTTTAGGGCATTTTGTTTAATCTCATCATGGTAGTATAACATACTTCCATGATTTCATGTAAATTGTGACAGCCAAAAACGTGTCTCGTGGTCTGAGCCAACACGAAACTTTTTTTTGTAAAAAACATGAAAAAGCAAGGTATTTTTTCGCATTTGGTGACTTGGCGAATGTATCGAGTAGTATGAGAAACCCCACACACGTCTATTTTTGTATATATAAAAGTTATTTTATCACAAGCAAGAAAAGTTACCTTGTCGTTCTGCAGCTCAGTACAATCACTCTCTGGAACGAATGTCTTTCGACTGGAAGGTGTTAATGTTGTCACGTGATTATTACCAATACTCTACAAAAGTTATTTCATTGACATGTTAATGAGGGTGACACTGAGCACGCAATTGGGATGTTGAATCACACATGGACCATATCTGTTTACTAATTGTTGTTTTTGTTATTGTTTTTATGTTCTCTCTTTACAGTTCTGAAATTAGTTTTTTGTTTGGTTACATTTTTTTCGCTCTTTAAAAATATATTTTCCCTACGAGGTGCCATGTACAATGAATATACACTTTGGGACAGCGTGTCTGCCCGACATCTTCGAGAAGTGCAAAGAGCAGGATACATGTGTTGCATACATAAGCGATTTTCTCATATATCTAACGTTCAACCGCGCTTCAAGGCTGTCTTGTACAAAAATGTGCTTACCGTGGGAGGGGTGTCATAGAGTAGTTCAAGGTCAAACTTCCAATCGATCGATCAATCGATCGTTCAATCAATTACATGCTCGATGAGCCCTGTGTGCTCGTAAACTCTGTTTAATCTCTCTAATGTAGGGAGTCTTTTAGCGCTACTCTTATAAAAATAAAAATACGGACAAACTCAGGGGGCGTCATACATCCCAAGACTGTATCTTGCCGCGCCATACTGTGTGACAGATTCGTTCCATTGCATAAAAAGTGACCCCCCTCCCCCCCCCCCCCCAAAAAAAAAAATGAATGAAAAATGATCACTCTGCAGCCAAATAACAACAGTCTCCCAAGCCCCGTAATACAGCACGTGTCCAGTCCATAGATGCAAAGTTTTACATGTCGCAACTTGAATAAATAAAATGTAATTTGTAAAGACAAACGTTGACAACCATATTAAATGTAACCGTTAGTGGCCATTGTGCACAATGGAAACAGACTATTTCATCGACTAGTTAGCAATTCGTACGAGGTTGTTTATTGGAAGTTTATTAATTTAGTTTTTTGAATGCTTTTAACGATACATCTTATCATATTGATGAGCTGGAGTGCCCCTCTATCATAGTCTATCAAGTTGTGACTGCGTTCGACGAAGTTTGTTTTGTTTTTTAGTGGAGAAAAGTAAATACACACAACAAACTTATTCAACATGTCGGCAAAGGAGCGCTTGAACACGATAGTTCGTCATATTAATTCACCCACGGGAGAGAGCAGTAACGCATGCAGTCGAAATGTACCATCCCATTTATCAAGTGAAGATGGAAGTATCGATTCCCGTCTGGTTATGTCCCAATGCGCTGCAGATCAACAAAAAACTGGGCGTATTCCCAAGAGGAGGTAAGTGTACACTCGTACGCGTGCAATATCACTTCACGTCCATCTCTCTTTTTATCTCGAGATGTACGTGCATGTTTGGCAGGGCGGATTGAATGTTTTGAACAACACGTGTAGTAATGACACACAGAATGACTGAAGGGGGTTTATTTTTTGATTAATAATACATAATTTCGTAGTAGCCTATCTGACCTTTGACCTCATAAAGTGATGTGATCTAACGAGTGTGAAGCTACCGTCATATTCATATTCATATTCACTTTCAAAAGTTGACCCCTAAGCTCAATCTCAATATGATGATGGCTTCACACGTTCATCATCAGATTCGAAGTCTTCCGAATGGGTACGAATGCGAGTTCGGCAAATCACATAAAACCGTCATTGGCAGGTTGAAATCATGCGATTGTGATTACTTTTCACTTGAATTGCATGGATTTGCATGCTCCCTTTTTATTTTTGCCAGAGTATCCAATTTGCTCCATGAATTACTGTTGTCATGGACCATTATTTTTTAACAGCAGCAAGTTCGAATCTGTTGATGACAGTCCGGTTGTTGGTGATTTCTCTACTCACATCGACGAGCGAGCAAGCATAGTTGAAATCATGGAAAGGTAAATATATCAGTCGAGTTGATTTCTTACATTAGCTTTCATAAGATCAGTTGTTACTTGGCGAAAACATTCGTGCACATGGTCCAAGCCTTTCGTCTCGATCGAGGTCTCATCACGGAAAGTAGTTGTGCATACGATACTCCCATTTGCACATGTACTTGTTTTTGTTTACAAATACTACGTCGTGTACTTGTTCAGTTCAGGTCAGCGGTATTTGCCAGGACAAGTTGTAATCATTAGGAATTGATCTATACTAAAGCAACCCTCTGATCCCTAAGTAAGCATTGCCAAACCTAGTCTGGATGCCAACTGTTGCATGTTGTTTCTAACCCTAATAACTCTCTATGGTGAGTCGTGGCAGGTACTATACAGATACTGTATAGTATTACGAACTACACTACGCCAAATAACACCATCATGGCAACCAATCATTACAGTGTAACGGAGATTATATGTCTTTTATACCAATTACAGAAACAGAGGGTGTATTACTACCCATATATCTGTATACTCTACAAAATAGTTGTGATATACTTTCTTCTATTGTATCCATTCATGTGATGTTGATGTCAATAAATTTTCTTTTACTTTTCAGACCCAGACAAGTATGGAGTAAGTTTTGGAAAAGGAATAGAAAGTCATTAAAGGATAATTGCATGTATAGTGGATCTGGAAGTTTATTTCTGAACACAACAAGACTGCAAAATATCAACAAATACCATAGATATGTTTACTGTTAATGTATAAATAAAAGCCACACTAATTAACTAATTTGGATTTATCAGTATGATTCTGTGACAAATACTAGTGAAAATGGCCACTCTTTAATTTTAAATGTACACACTTGGGGAAAAATAGGAAACAACAATTTACAAAAATAGTGTCAATGACATTGTGTATAACTGATATTGAAATTCAAGTTATTATCAGAACAGGATGTTCAATTGAATATGTATATCTGCCAGGTAGTTTTGAAGTTGCACATTTTTTTTATAAGATCTCAGAAATAGTATATAAACAATTTTGTATTCGTTTCATCAACAGTTTTCTTCATCTAGATTGCTCCCTAACATTCTGACAAAATTTTAATGTAATTACATGTACGCATTTAGTTATGTAGTTTTAGCCTCTTGACAAGAAATACCATTTTAGGCTTTTAAGGTGTTATTGGCTTGAATGATTCTTCACCTGGACACACCTACAAAATTTTCCGTCAAGTTTAAGATTAATTTGCCCAGTACTCCTCAAATTGAACTTTTTTGATAAAATATCACATTTTTAAAATTTTAAGTGCTTCAGTATTATCAGATCATCATGAGTATAGGTATGAACATTTCCAAACTAGAAAACCTAAATAAAATCCTCGCCAACAACCAACACACGTTTCACCAGTCAGGCAATGGCACTATAGTTTTGTATTGTACCTTACATGAGGTGTGTGTAGACCTTGACTTGAGTGATGTAATATCATACTGGATGACCTTGCATTGGCTGGTTTCATGGTAAATCACTCTTTTTGATACAAGTGTGGCCCTACTTTTTGTGTTTCATAACTTTTTCATGCCAACTATGGGCCGGTAAGTCAATTTTTAAAAAAGATAAAGAATAAAAAATCATCTTTTTCATGTTTCTCAGGCTCTCCTTTTCCTCCTCTCTATCTTACTTTTATGGGATTCCTGGTAGCAAGCCCATTCCCAATTTCAGCCCCCTGCTTTCATACTGTCCGCCATGAAAGAAATGCTCTTTGTGAACAAATGTTGCCACCACCACCCCATGTACATGTAAATGGCATCAACAAGTCAAGATTCTTGTTTATTCTTGCTGTTCCACAAAATATTAAGGGTGGGAGAAAACAAAAGTATTTTTTTTTTATTTTGATGTGGGAACTGAAAATTTGGGTTGGTTGGGTACTGAGAACCAGAACAAACAAGTGGATCACCTAAACATGATTTCTCCAGTCTGTACACACTCAGTACAATACCCTGTACAATCCAAACCAAATATCTAAACATTCTGGCAACTTTGTTTTATAAGTCATATACACACAGAGAGGTACTTGCATTCAAAATATTTTGCCATGCTTATATCACTTTTGGATTCTCAAATATCCAGTATACATGTACTAATATTTTGGTGTAATTTGGAATATTGACATCAGTTGTCTTGGTAACAGATTATTGCTACAAAACAACTTCATATGCAAAATGAATGCTGTTTTCACATTTCTCTAAATGTATGTACATTTGGCTTTTTACAGACTGATTTTCAGCTTTACCAGTCATATTTCAGTATTCAAAAATGTTTCAGGGAAGTTTCGAGAAAGTGCAAAACAAATTATGATGGCCTTGAAGTTCCACTATGACCTTCAGCTTGAATCAAAAGGGTCATGTGATCATTGAGTTCCCTGTTCCCTAATCACATATGTACACTTACTTTAATTACGACTAAAATATTTGTGGGCCCACCGTCTCCAGTGAGTTTGCATAAGAGAATCAAGAGTGGCAACAACAGTTTTCTGAGAGCCCAGATGTGAGTTTTATTTATTTATTTATTTTATCAGATGACCACTACTTTGTCATGAAATTAATTGATGTGCATCTGTCCCATATAATGTGTTAACTTTGTGCAAAGACTGAGAAATGACAGTGCATGCATAGAAAGACAGATGGAGGGAACCAATTGTGATTTAACTCTCTTGAGTGTCGCCCATTGGAGGTTAATACTGATCACAAACCCACAAAACAGAAATACAAGCAATACAATATTCATTTTCGAAAATTTATTTCTTAACAAAATAAGTTGCAATACACAACTGATATTAATTTTAAAGTTTTAAAAAAAAATATTTAAAAAATCTTAAGCATCACTTGGTGTTATTTAAAATAAGCAATAATAATAATAATAATACTTTATTTTTCTATAGCGACTTCCATCAAAACAATAACAAACCGCTTCACAATAAAATATATAACAAATGATTTAAAAATACAATGATAAAAGTAAGACCAGCTCGATACTTGTCAATACTTGCATTGTATTGACATTACATGACTTATATTGGCTAACTTAACAACAATAACATTATTACAAAAATATACATGGCTACAATGTTTCCTGAAATGTATCTTGCCATTATATACAGTATGTACATGTGTATGGTATATCATTTGGCAATTTGAGCATATATTGTACTGAAATTAGCAGAAACATGGACATCTTACTGCGAAAAGCAAGATTTCAGCGGACAAAGAGAGACTGACTAAAAAACAAAAGTGTTGTTCTTACATTTGCTAGATTACATGAGTCAATGATTCCAGTGGTGTTTTTGTCATGTGGATCATAATCCTGGAACTAAGCTAGTGTAGAGACATTGGAAGTCTGTACAAATGACTGCGGGAGCCCCCCCCCCCCCCCCCCCCTTCGCTAGCTCTCTCAATCCTTCCCATCAGAAACATGAGCCTACTGTGAGCATAGACTTACATCAATGTCCTATTATTTATGACCTATATCTGCAATAATAAATTATAATTTACTGCTACCCTAGTTAATAGCTTTAGTCTGGCTCGCTGCACTCACACTTTTACAAATCAACCATCTTGCACAACCAGTAACTCTGGTACATCTTGATTCCTGAAAAAGGCAAGAAAATATGACATCTATTAATTCAATGAAACCAATCCTTAATAAAACCAAATTCTGCTTTTTTGCACATACAGTGTTTGTCTATAATTTTGACTGGTTAATGGGAAAAAATACAAGTCTTTGTTGAGGACACACTCCTCCAGAACTACTTTACTTCTATGTAACTGAATGTGACATGATTTTAGAACAACTTTGTAGTAATAAATAAACATTACAATGTTTCTTTGGTTGAGAAATTACATAGAGTGTAACTTCACTGTAAGCACTTGTTTCTCTGTCTGTCTCCCCTCCCTCCCTTTAATATATCTCCCCTTGCCCCTCCACTCTCTTGCCTCTCCCTCTTTCTCACTTATTGATGACTTAGTGATATCTGTCAATGTACTAGTATACATAAATATTTTGAAGCCTAGAAGTTGAACTTGTTATGGAAACTGAACAAAACAATGCATAATGGGGTGGTCCAACATATGTGACATATAATAAAAATGTACATGAAATTCCTTTCTCATTATCAGGTTATTCAGGGTAGTTGTTCCTTATAATATATTTCAGCATGAAACGTTATCAGATGATTATTGATTAAATATGTACATAGAGTTTTGTTTAGAACATGCCATTGAGTGATTCTACAAAAATAAGGATAATGATATTTGAAATGTAAAACTTTTTTCAAAGTATGTATAAAATAACGGTACACCAATACAATAGCCACATTAGTATCAGAAATCTTGTATAATGTAATAATTTGTATGTTTATCATATGATGTGGATTTCATGGTATTCTTCTGTCATTCTAATACTTCAGTCAAGTGATTGAAAAATGTGAAAAAGTGCAAATGTGTGCTATGAAACTGCTTCGTGATGAGTTAGATTCCAAAGCATACAAGAATTACAGTCGAACAGTTCAGAGGTATTATCTATGTGTTAAAATCTTTTTGATTAATTTATCAAAATCATTCTATGCTATGAATGAAAATAATTCATTCATGTGAGCAGATACAAAAACAGGAAGTTCAGTTTGAGTTGTAGCATTGTTCTTATCATTGGGTTTTCACCAGCTAATGTAGCACCAAAAAGAAGAAATCATGTTTATGTTGTTTGCGGTTACAAAATGGAATCATTACAATGTAACTTTATGATCGTAGATGTACACACAACAATACTGTTAAGTGGTCATCGCGTATGTTGAACTTTAAGGGTAACATGATGATGTAGAGCAACAATCAACCATAGACAGTGCTCCACTGTCTGTGAATCAACATACATTTTCAAAATACAATACTTTTCAAGTTGTAGGTATGTTCAGATAATTACATGAAGGACCAGCTGGCTCCTTTCATATAGGTTAGTCCTAATAGTAACTATTAGTTACGGCCAAAACACTGGTCTGAGGGGAACTGAACAATTACAAGTATAGTATTAGTACATCAACCACTACATGATGTAATATTTGCTTGTAAGTTGTAAACAAAAACAAAGATCATGGGAGTATTGCAACCCGCAAAGTACAACTACTTTCCGTGATGAGACCTCGATCGTGACGAAAGCCTTAGACCACGAATGTTTTCGCCAAGTAACAACTGATCTTATGAAAGCTAATGTAAGAAATCAACTCGACTGATATATTTACCTTTCCATGATCTCAACTATGCTTGCTCGCTCGTCGATGTGAGTAGAGAAATCACCAACAACCGGACTGTCATCAACAGATTCGAACTTGCTGCTGTTAAAAAATAATGGTCCATGACAACAGTAATTCATGGAGCAAATTGGATACTCTGGCAAAAATAAAAAGGGAGCATGCAAATCCATGCAATTCAAGTGAAAAGTAATCACAATCGCATGATTTCAACCTGCCAATGACGGTTTTATGTGATTTGCCGAACTCGCATTCGTACCCATTCGGAAGACTTCGAATCTGATGATGAACGTGTGAAGCCATCATCATATTGAGATTGAGCTTAGGGGTCAACTTTTGAAAATGAATATGAATATGAATATGATGGTAGCTTCACACTCGTTGTGATCTACCGGTGGCGCGAGGTCACTGCACCGACTGGCAGATAGAGGCAGTACGCGCGTTGTCGAGTTTGCAGACATGAGAGTTGCCAGTAACGCATGTGACTGGTAAACAACGCCTGTGTCTGGTTTAATACATATTCGGGTTTACGCCTGCACATTTTGCACACGTTACAATTTGTTTGTGTATATAGTTATTCACATCATGCACATGTGTCACTTGTACTTCACGTGCAGTGCTCCTTCAAGTCACAGAATTGTCTGTGTTCCAGTCTAGATGTATACATCGCGAGAGCGTAGTGCAAGTGCGAACCAGAGGTGCGAACTTTCACGGTAAGTTGACCCCTGTTCTTTCATCGACAAAAATGTACATGTGTCACTATTATTAGAAAAACTATGCGTGTGTCTGGATCACAACAACTTGTGTGCTAATAAGTATACACTATTCCATGATGGCAATATTCTACTCTATTTCGACCGTAATACAAAACAATCAATATTGGCAGCTGAATATTCCGGAGCAATCGCCGGCAACGATAACTTTGAATATTGTATATACCCAAATAACGTCATTATTTTGTATGATCATCATAGATAGCATTCTTGAATAGAATCTTAGCTCACGTCACAAGGGACTGATTCTCCATTGTCAGAAATGTTTCCCGTAATATCAAGCAGGACATGCAGTTTAGAAAGTAGTGTGTTTGTCGCTAGTATAGACCCATCCCTATGCATTGTCTCACTCTGAGTTGTAACACATAAACACAGATATAAGATAAGATAACGAGGTGTAACATTTATTATGCGTACATGATTATGAATGCATCTTTATGCTCAAAATACAATGTACAAAGCAATAGACCATTACCCGTCTCGCGGGAGACGCCATTGAGTGCATAGCAACCACATTCGGGTGGTCAAGCTGAAGTGTCAACCGCTTAGCAACACCATTGTTCTCGACGTCACGTACAGTGCAATACGTATGATCATGGAAGTATACTTCCATGGTATGATAGATCAAGGGAAGCAAACTTTTAAAGTATGGTTGTAAAAACGATGTGCGTATGTGAAATTCATAACTAGCCGTCAGACGTGATGGTGATTTTTGGCCGTCTGGGCGCAGATGAAGAGCGGTTGAGATTGACAGTTTCAACATGAACTTGAACATATTACTAGAGTTGGATCCACTCGAGGATCGCAGGCCCTATGGTTGAAAACTTGCATGTCAGGTCGCGAATATTGTATTCCTATTTTTAAACAACGTCTAAAATTTGATACAATGTCATAACTTTTCCATAGACTTTTTATACGTCGCGTAGCGTCGTCTAAAAACCAACACAACAACGTGTACGCGATCACTTTACTGTATAACGTGATGTTAATAGTTGGCAATGATGTAATTCTTAGTCCGTAATTCGTCAGCTAAATTCGTCAGGGTCCGCTAAAAACTTTGAAATCGGTTTAGAATTTTTTTCGCTGTCTTTGATTTTATCATATACATTTATAAATGAGCTATATATATGCATTTAAAATTAAAATTTAGAGATACTATGTCGTTTTATTTTACGAATTTGGACTATGAGTTCTACAACATGTTCATCGAACTCAAGTATAAACATGGCTGACACGTACACGTGTTTCACGCATCGCCGGTGATTCCCAATTCTAGTTCCTGACGATTGTATTCCGATTTTACTCTAAGTTATCTTCATACAGTACTAGTCTAGTTCATGACGACCGTATTCCGATTTTACTCTACGTTATTAAGGTAGGGTAAAATTGGAATACGGTCATTGGGAACTAGACTGGTAGATATTGTTGTATGAAGATAACATGTGGTAAAATCGGAATACGATTGTCAGGAACTGACTATGATTTCCCGATCTGTGACGATAATTAAGAACTTTTCAATTCTGAACTCTAGGACCGAAACGGGACATTGGCACTCTAAAAATGTGTAAAGCGTAAATGTCAACGGTTCATAAGGGCTTACGGCTGGTGGATGTGTAGTAGTACTACGCCACACTTCATGTGCATTGCATTCTAATATACTTATATTGAATATTGGTGACGGGAAATGTTTCCACCATGTACATGTGTACTAATAATCAAAACTACTCGATTTTGCTTGTCATTAATTACCATTTCTCAAGATTGAAATATTACAGCCATATAGTATGCTGCATAAGTTTGGCACTGACAACGTATTCCCAGAAATGACAGTCAGTTCGGAAATATAATGACAGTGTGACACTGGCGTATTTTTCTTTTAACTTGATGTTGACACGCTATATTTTCGCAACATGCTCTTTAGTTCGTGTACTTTCAATTTTTCAATGTCTTCCATGATGACTTAGGATTGTAGATGGTCACAAACGGTAGTATTTTTTTCAGACTAATGCATTGACTTTCATATGAACAACATGGCCACTCCGCAAAGCTTGACCTCCGTAGCAACCGTTGCTAGGTTATTTGCATATCTCGCAAGATCTGCCGCGAGACGGAAAATACTCTATTGACACAAGTACAATTAACATTCTGTGGGTTTAAAATGGGCCATATAATGAGTTTTGAATAAACACAGCTGTTGGAATGAACGATGTTTTGAAGAGAACCATGCAAGATTGTGTATACATAGACAGTTTTCTGAGCTTTCCTAGTGACTAGCATGAAGTTTAACAACAGGCATTGATACTGGTAGTAGTACTGTATTCTCAGCTGTGTCTACAGTCAGTCAATCTTTACATGCATGGTAAAGCATACAAAAATAACATGCAGAAATAAAATGATTAAAATATATTCTTTTAACCATGGAAGTATAACCCACTTCCATGTTTTAACCAACTGATGGAGCACTGTTTACATCGACTAGAAAGTTTCCAAGAGGATGTCTATCATCTGAGGTCAAAATATGCAGAAACTGAATGAAAATTTGAATTATCTAATGAAAAAGAAGAAGAATAAGTGCCTTTCTTTAATTTGTATAATGAGAACAAAGAATGAAATGATGAAATTCATCTTCTACCGCATAATTTGACAAAATTTAAAGATTCTTTCATCATGTACAGGAATCTTAGGAGTACACCATCTCCCCAACTCAATATAAATATTATAATCCAAAATTCTAAATTTAGTCACTAGTCTTCTACCAACTGGATTTTTAATTTGCAGAAGATGTTTCTCAAAACCAAAAGCTGTTTTAAATAATCTAAATGTTCTCATTTTGTTTTTATTAGTACTTTTTTCTTCTAATGTCATTATGTAATTCCCTGTACCATGATTACAAAATTCTAGACATAAGTCATAAAATTATGATGAACCTTCCTAGTATAATTAAACCTGCAAAGATTTGACCACACACTGTTCTCATTATATTTAACAAGTAAGTTTCTAATAATAAAATATAAATACCCCATGTTGAATAACACATAGAACAAATGTAGGCTGCTCACAATAAATTGTCCATCGACAATTAATCTATACCAATACTTTAACAGAAGTTTAATGACAGTGAAATTAGTGGGACCACATTTTGATACCTTATAAGAAACCCAAAGTAGAAATCTATAAAAAGAAAAAAAAACATCAACAAGAATCTGAAAATTTCTCAATTTCATAACCCCAAACTTCACATCTGTATGTCACAATAGCAACAATTAAACAATCAAAGAGATCTAAAGCCACATCAATAGAAATACTCTAGTTAGAAGAAATAGTTATACATGAACTTAAGAGAGCTCTCGTGGATTTAAACTTCAAGTTATTGAGGTTTTGTTTAAATTTACTGTTAGAAGAAATAATGATACCAAGAAAACAGTATTCTCTTAGGCTTACATTGTCGAGAGTAAAATTATAAAAAATAAAATTTGGATTTCCTGTATTTACATATGACCTTGATTTCTTAATGTTGATTATTATTTTCTACTTTGTACAAAATAATGTAATTTAAATAAACAACTTTGCAACTCAACTTTAATTTCTAGTGGTAGAGACTCATCAGCATATAAAAGACAATTCAGAGACACACTTGTAAGTTTCACAGGGCTATCATTCTTGACAAAACAAGCTCTTTCCAAACTGGTGGATTCTAAATCAACTCTTTCCTTGTTTTTGACCTTCCTTCACCAATCTTAGACTAAAGTACTAAAATTTATTACAAAAATGTTCGCAATTTTCGTTTTAAACATGTACAAATGTAACTACATTTTTGTATGAGGCCAGACACCAGAGTTATACCTAGCCTTACAAACTATGCTCTATTCCAAATTCATTCATGCTACAACAACACTGTCACTGTTTTTCACCTACTTCTATCCATCTTAGACTAAACTACTAAAATTTGTTAGAAAAATGTCCGCCCAGTGTTCTCCACGAGGGGTTTTTGAGGGGCGCCCCTCTGTTTTCATGGACCACCCCTCTGTCTACAGAACCGCCCCTCAGTTTGCGTTCAGCGCCCCTTTGTTTTGGTGTGAACGTCTTCAAGAGATTCTATTCAATGCCGTTAATGAAGGAAGTGAACAGCGACACTGTGTCTATCATCATTTATGAACTTATTTATCGCCTTGATTATAACAATGGTAGCCGAAACAAAAACAGTAAATGTAGTACCATCGTAAAGTAGAAGACGGTACGTTGGTAGTTTCTATGGCCTGGTATATCAAGCCGGTAATTTCCAAGCCTTCCCGTATACGCAATACAGTACGCATACGATGTACGATGTCACGACAATTTTCGCATTGTATCGATAAATACGAACAAAATCCTAAAATTTATACATGTTCTTTAGAAATAACTACTCCGGTACGGTTCCACCATGGTAAAATTTATGTCCTAAATGATCACGTTTGGATGTGAATCGCGATCGTAGTACCACGAGGTAGCTCCGATGTGGCAGCCATGTTTGTTACTGTACATTTGCACTGAACGTATACGGTTATTCTTAGCCCAAATTCGTCACATTAAAAATGTATGTATTTCCGGCAAATTTGGATGAAAAATCATTTTCCATTCATGAAAATTAAAAGGATATCAAATTTTAGAGAAATAAAGGGAAATGAATTGTTTTCAATTAATTTTTATGAATGACATGCACATTTACAAGGTGAAACCAACAACTCAAAACTAAGTGATAGCTAGCCTAGAGGTGCATACATGTACATCAACAATGCCATGTGTTGTCACTCCTGTGTGTAAAACATGCTTGCCAACATTACTATAACATCGTTTGTGTAACTGTCAACCTCCTTCCTGAAATTTTTACATTGTGAATTATGTTAAAGGTTTGGAAATTGGTGATCTCAATACATTTCAGTGCATTTTAGTTTGCTGAATGAATAAAATAGGAGTTTTTGATTTTGGAAACTTTTTTCACTTCCTAATATTATGATCTGGAAATATGCTAATGATATGCAAATAAATATGCAAATTAGGGCGCCCCTGTATTTTACAAAATTGTGGAGAACCCTGCCGCCATTTTGATTTTTAGCATGTAACTAGGAGACCAGACACCAGAGTTACCTAGCCTTACAAACTATACTCTTTTCCAAATTCATTCATGCTACAACAACACTGTCACTGTTTTTCACCTATTTCTATCCATCTTAGATAAAACTACTAAAATTTGTTAGAAAAATGTCAGCCATTTTGATTTTTAGCATGTAACTAGGAGACCAGACACCAGAGTTACCTAGCCTTACAAACTATACTCTTTTCCAAATTCATTCATGCTACAACAACACTGTCACTGTTTTTCACCTATTTCTATCCATCTTAGACTAAACTACTAAAATTTGTTAGAAAAATGTCAGCCATTTTGATTTTTAGCATGTAACTAGGAGACCAGACACCAGAGTTACCTAGCCTTACAAACTATACTCTTTTCCAAATTGATTCATGCTACAATAACACTGTCACTGTTTTTCACCTATTTCTATCCATCTTAGACTAAACTACTAAAATTTGATAGAAAAATGTCAGCCATTTTGATTTTTAGCATGTAACTAGGAGACCAGACACCAGAGTTACCTAGCCTTACAAACTATACTCTTTTCCAAATTGATTCATGCTACAATAACACTGTCACTGTTTTTCACCTATTTCTATCCATCTTAGACTAAACTACTAAAATTTGATAGAAAAATGTCAGCCATTTTGATTTTTAGCATGTACATATAACTGTGAGACCGGACACCAGAGTTACATGTACCTAGCCTTGCAAACTTTGCTCTTTTCCAAATCTCATTTAACAGAAACATAACTAGCAAAAGAAATCATGATCAAATACTACACCAATACTTTGACCATAAATATTTGCAAGTTTTAGAGTTTAACAATAAATGTATTAATCCTTTGTTAACTTTCTTATCTCTTACAGGTTTGTTACACAGTACATAACAGATGTCCTATTCAAAGAAGCTGTTGTTTTGCTCGTCTCTAAGAGAAAAAAAATAACTTCAGACTCTATGTGTAGTAAAACAGAAATTTAGATCTTAAATCAATTAGTTGTGCACAAGGACATGAGCTCTATTTTGAACATTTTTAATACAATTGAAATGAAGAGTGTGTGTGTGTGTGTGTAAACAACTTAGTCGAATACTGCAGTCCGATTTCTTTGATACTTGGTGGTCATGTTATATTGGATGTCTAGTAGTGAAATTGTTCAAATGAAAATGATCACATCAGATATATGGGTTTTGGGTCAAAAATGTGATTTTTGTCAAAGAATTTAAACTACAAAACTACTGGGCAGATTGGCCTGAAATTTGGTGGGAACATTCTCAGGGGTGTGTAAATTAAGATTTGTTCATGACATGATGTTTCCATGTGTAATATGCAAAGTAGGGCTTTTTGGTTAAAAACCTACAATTCCAAAACTACTCAGTAGATTGGGCTGAACTTTTAACAGGGATGTATCTGCCGGTGTATAGATGAAGAAATATTAAGCATATAATGATCTCATCAGTAACATCCAAATTAGGTGTAAACATGTAAATTGGTCAAAAATTTATATCTCAAAAAGTACTTGGTCAGGGAAACTGAAATTTGGTGAGATGGTTCTAGAAGTGTTGTTCTGCAGATTTCCTTTAGAATAGTTTGACACAATTGGCCCTAGCAACCATGACCATGGCCTTAGCAACAACCAAATGGCAGTATATTTTGGTTAAATAAGAACACCATCTGGTAGGCAGTTAGTAAACATTCAAAAAATGTATGCAAATATCCCTAGCAACAGTGGCCCCGCCCATGGCAACAGCCCAATAATCACATATGTGACAAACATAACATGGTTGGATAGGCAACTGGATAGTCATTCAACAAATGAACACCTATTTTTAGAATGGACTAGCATATGGATAAATATTTTAAAAAACTACAGTTGTGCTACATCGCCATTGGCAGTATTTTGGAAAACAATAGTTGTGCTACAATGCCATTTTATATTTCTTTTTTTCTAAATATTTTTTTTCATATCTGAGGTAGTTATGTTTTTCATTGTTCTCCATATGCTCTCTGTTTTTGGTTTCTTCTCATCAGATGTACAGTCATTACATTTTGGAAGAAAAGTTTTATATTGTCTTTTTAAATTGATGTCAGTTTGTGCATCCACCAATTCTTGCGAGACTTCATAATTTTTGTGATGTTACAATTTTTTTCTTGAACTTGTTAATAAAAAGGTTAGGGTCGGCAGTGAAAAACTAGGCAGGGTCAGATAACCGGAATCAAACAATTATTTTTTTTTATTGCTTTAAGAATTATTCAGAACATGATGATTCCATTATTGATATGCAAATTATGGCTAAAATGTGTCTTTTTGGTAAAATAATCTTTAATTCCAAAAGTAATGAGCTGGAAATTAATTTGAATGGCTCTTGGGGTGCATAGATGAAGAAGTGTTAAGCATATGATGATCTCATCAGTGACATGAAAATTAGGTATAAAAATGTGAATTTTGTTTAATCTTGTCTCTTGGCTCTCTTCGTTGGTGTAAACACACATGTGTTTTTGTAATTTGTACTTCAAGCACTTGTTAAATGAGAATGTTAAAAGACACAATCTTTTGTCATTAGAAAAATTTTGGATATTGCAAAGAGATATAGTCATATAACTTAAATCATGGATAATATTAATAAGTAATAAAATGTAAAATGAACAGAAAACTAGTGTGGACTTCTATATATCTGACAATTTTACATGTTTTACACAGAGTGAAGCTAGCATGTAAGTGGTGAATGATTTCATTTTATTTGATTTAGTTTTATTTTTTGTTGTTGAATGAGACTGATTTTAGGGAGCGATCAGATTTTACGCTGACTTCTTGTTCACCCCACCCCTGCTGACAAATAAAAAAACACTGCCCCCCCCCCCCACATCTGTTGACAAGAAATATTCTTCTTGTTCTTTCTTGTAATATATAAAGCTCTTTAGGCAGGAACCCTATGATAAGTATGATTGTCTGTTCATAGCTGTGCAAAATATTCATGGTTTTAGTAACCAAAAGTTCTAGGATATCTCTTAGATTGAGTGAACTATTATCATTATAGATTAATTCAGCTAATTATAAAGTACATTATTAGAAATGAAATTAACATAATTGTAAACCTAGGGGTTTCAGTAAGTTTCAAAGTAGGGAGAGAACTTGAAAAAGTGTCGGGAGAAGTGCATGCTATGCCCATGCGTGCATGCTATACAAATGGGAGGGGGTGTCCCCCTCCCATGGTAAGATCTTTTGAAAAATGAACACCTTTTGGAGGCCATTTAGAGCACCGTTCATAAGTAAAACACAACTTAGTTATATCATAAAAGTATCACTAATTTTAGGGTTTCAAAAGTTTAAATCATTTCAAGTCATATTGACACAAATGATAATGAAAAAAAGATCAAGTACAAAGTATAGTATAGTTTGTTTTATTTATTTACTTGCCCTATGTGGGCTTACCAAGTGAACATTTTGTTCAATACAAATACATCCACTGGGCTTATAATAGTGTATGGTACTATACTATAAACTATACAAGACTATATACTATATACTATGCTATGCTATATACTATATACTATATTATACTATACTATATACTGTACTATACAATATACTATACTATATACTGTACAATACTATACTATAATATTCTATACCTATACTATAGTATATAGTATATAGTCTAGTATGGTAGTCTAGTATAGTATAGTATAGTAGAGTATAGTATATGGTATATAGTCGTGTAGTATAGTAGAGTAAAGTATAGTATATGGTATATAGTGTAGTATAGTAGAGTATAGTATAGTATATGGTATATAGCATAGTGTAGTATAGTATCGTATATAGTCAAGTATAGTATATAGTATAATATAGTATATTATATAATATAGTATAGTATATGGTGTATAGCATGATAGCATAGTATAATATAATATAGTATAGTGTGGTATAATATAGTAGAGTAGAGTATATGGAATATAGTATAGTGTAGTATAGTATAGTATTAAGTCAAGTATAGTATAGTATATCATATAGTATGGTATATAGTAAATTATAGTGTATAGTATAGTATAGTATATGGTATATAGTATAGTATACTCTACTATATAGTATAGTATACTATATACCAGACTATACTATATACTGTACTATATAGTATACTATACTATATTATACTATACTATATAGTATACTATACTATACTGCATGTATATACTAAACTATACTATACTAAACTATACTATACTATACTGTACTATATACCAGACTATAATGCTATAATGCTATGTACTGTACTATATATTATACTATACTATATACTATGTATTTTATTATGCTATGTACTATATTCTATACTTTACTATTCTGCACTATACTATACTGTACTATACTACACTATACTATAATATACTACACTGTACTGTACAATGTACTATACTATATTATACTATACTATACTATGCTATGCTATATACCATAAACTATACTATTCTATACTATACTATATACTAGACTATGCTATATACTGTACTATATACTATACTATATTATATTATACTGTATACTATACTATACCATACTATACTATACTATTCTATACTACTAGTATACTATATACTGTACAATACCTTGCTATATTATTCGATACCTATACTATAATATATAGTATATATTATATATAGTCTAGTATAGTACATTATGTAGTATAATATATAGTATAGTATACTGGTAGTATAGAATAGTACATAGTATAGTATAGTAGAGTATATGTTATTTTGTGTAGTATAGTATAGTACATAGTATAGTGTAGTATATAATATAATATAGTATATTATATAGTATAGAATAGTATAGTATAGTATAATATAGTAGAGTATATAGTATAGTGTAGTGTAGTATAGTATAGCATAGTATATCATATGGTATGGTATATAGTAAAGTATAGTATATGGTATATAGTATAGCATATCATAGTATAGTATTGTATATTATAGTATATAATAGTATAGTATAGTATAGTATAGTATAGTATATTATGGTATAATATACTAGAGTATAGTAGAGTATGTGGAATATAGTATAGTGTAGTGTAGTATAGTATAGCATAGTATATCATATAGTATGGTATATAGTAAAGTATAGTATATGGTATATAGTATAGCATTGCATAGTATAGTATTGTATATTGTAGTATATAATAGTATAGTATAGTATAGTATAGTATAGTATATTATGGTATAATATACTAGAGTATAGTAGAGTATGTGGAATATAGTATAGTTTAGTGTATAGTATAGCATACTATACCATACCGTACTATACTATATACTGTACAATACAATACTATACTATCATATATAGTCTAGTATAGTATAGTATAGTAGAGTATAGTAGAGCATATGGTATATAGTATAGCATAGCAAAGCATAGTATAGTCTAGTATAGTATAGTATAATATACTAGAGTATAGTAGAGTATATGGAATATAGTGTATAGTGTATATTATAGTGTAGTGTATAGTATAGCATACTATACCATACAGTACTATATAATATACTTTACTATATACTGTACAATAATATACTATAATATTATTCTATACCTACACTATTGTATATAGTATAGAGTCTAGTATAGTGCATAGTATAGTATAGTATAGTATAGTGTAGTAGATTATAGTATAGTAGAGTATGTGGTATATAGTATCGTATACAGTCCAGTATATTGATGGCGCAAATCGAGAGATCTGATTGATCTAGGCATCGAACTAGCGCGTCTAAAATGAGCGATAATGCGCAGTTGGCATGTGTCCAAATTTTGATGTTCTCTCACTGTTCGTCTACGAACGTTATAGTCCGCGCAGGGATGGGGGCACAAATGAAACCAGAAAATGTTGCGTCTTATCTTGTTTCCGACAGTTTCAATATACTGGTATAATATAATAGCGATAAACCACCCCTGGGAATGGTATACCACTCGGTTTTGACCAGTGAACGAAATATATTGAGTTCACTGCTCAAAACCGAGTGGTATACCATCCCCAGGGTGTGGTTTATTGCTTAAGTATACTATAGTATAATAGAGTATAGTAGAGTATATGGTATATGGTATAGTGTCGTGTAGTATAGTATAGTATGGTATAATATACTAGTATATGGAATATAGTATAGTGTAGGTTATAGTATAGTATACTATAGCATACCGTACTATATAATATACTATACTATATACTGTACAATACTATACTATAATATTATTGTATACCTATACTATTGTATATAGTATATAGTCAAGTATAGTATCATATAAAATTAGTATAGTATAGTATAGTATAGTATAGTCAAGTATAGTATCGTATAAAATTAGTATAGTATAGTATAGTATAGTATAGTATAGTATAGGATAGTATATTCTAGTATAGTATAGTATAGTATGGTATAATATAGTAGTGTATAGTAGAGTATATTGAATATAGCATAGTGTAGTGTTGTATAGTATAGTATATAGGCAAGTGTAGTATATAGTATAATATAGTATATTATATAGTAGAGTATATAGTATAGTATAGTGTATGGTATATATTATAGCATAGGATAGTATTGTATAGTATATGGTATATTATACTATACTGTACTATATAGTAGACTATGATATATACTATATATTGTACTATATAGTATACTACACTATATTATACTATATTATATACTATACTATACTATATACTATAGTATACTATACTATACTATATATTATACTATGCTATATACTATATATTAAACTATACCGTACTGTACTATATACTACACTATGCTAATAACTATGTATTTTACTATGCTATATACTATATACTATAATATACTAAACTAGACTATGCTATACTATATGCTATACTAGACTGTACTATATACTAGACTAGACTTTACTATACTATACTATGCTATACTATACTATACTATATACTACACTACACTATACTATATACTCTAATATACTATACTATTCTATACTATACTATATACTAGACTATGCTATATACTGTACTATATACTACACTATACTATACTATTCTATACTATACACTACACTATGCTATATACTCGTGTACTATATACTATACTATATACTGTACTATATACTTGTCTTTACTTTAAACTATATACTATACTATACTATACTATACTATATACTAGACTATACTATACTATACTGTACTATATACTAGACTATATACTGTACTATATACTTGTCTTTACTATATACTATATACTATATACTAGACTATACTATACTATACTGTACTATATACTATACTATATACTATACTATACTATACTATATACTAGACTGTGCTATATACTATATATTGTACTATATACTATACTATACTATACTATATTATACTATTATCTCGTTCTATTTCCGCTAGATTTTTAAATTTGGAATGCTGCAATTGAGTGTTGACCTATTTGTCTTTTAAGTTTATGTTTCGCTTCTGTGCTATGATTGGTCTTTTTGGATATAATTGATTTCATATTATCTCATTGTCTGCTATTACGTCCCAGTGTTTAGTTATTGCATCTCGTAGATGAGATCCGTTAATATAGAGACTGTATGTTGTGTTGAAGACCAATGGGATCTCATGTGTGGGTGTCCAGCGAGATATGTCTCACACTTGCACAAAGTGTATCATCACATGGCATCAGAAGCTACTGTATGTAGTTCCTGAAAATTGGATACTACTCACTTTAAATGTGGTATGTACACACATTCTTTGCAGTCTGACGCAATGCAGTCAGTTGTTGAAGCACTTGACTCACCAGTTACACAAACAATCGACTATATCATTCCAAAACCACCACCTGTGTATCTCCTAAAACTATTATGTGATTCTCAAGAAAAACACATTTAAATTTAAAGGAGAATTCTACAAACAAACATGCATGTGCATTGGCTCTTGGGCATCACCCGAAATAGCCGACATTCCATGAACTGGAAAGTCGCATTATTGAAATCTACACGGATAAAATATCACTCTGGACACATTTCAGGGGTGGCGTTTTCATGATATTTTGTGGCACCCAAGTTGAACTAAATAATCTGAGTGAAAAAATAAACCAAATACATCCAACTTTCAAATTTTCGTTGGAAAGCTCAGATACGGAAGCAACATCACAATCCACAAATGCCACCAATAACACAAAGTATTGGATATCAAAACTCATTCCAATATTTACACAGGTAATACTGCCGCCCGAACTCAGTCTTCAAAGGGTCCATTAAGGGTCAAACGATCAGATACATACGAACAAGTAGTAACGAAAAAGAATTTCAAAAGAAAATTAAATTCTTCACCGGGAAACTGGCGAAAAGAGGCTATAATGAAACAGAAATAAATACTAGTAACCTGAGTCTACTATCATAATACTGGCATCTCTATTTGATGAACAATACAAGTAAACTCTGGGCAAACAAATACGGAAATACAACACTCCTCAATACTACACTACACTACACTACACTACACTACACTACCCTACACTACACTATAATGTAGTATAGTATATACTATTGTATATAGTATAGTATAGTATAGTATAGTATAGTATAGTATAGTATAGTATAGTATACTAGTAGTATAGTATAGTATAGTATAGTATAGTATAGTATAGTATAGTATATAGTATAGTATGATATAGTATAGTATAGTAGAGTATACTATAGTATAGTATAGCATAATACATGTATATATAAAAAGCATAGTATAATATATAGTATATATTGTATAGTATAGTATACAGTATAGTATACTATATAGTATAGCATGGTATATAGTATATAGCATAGTATAGTATAGTATATAGTATATATTGTATAGTATGGTATATAGTATAGTATAATGTAGTGTATAGTATACAATACCATTCTGTATAATATAGTATAGTATAGTATAGTATAGTATAGTATAGTATAGTATAGTATAGTATAGTATAGTATAGGAGACCGATTTTTGAATTAGAAGACCGACACTTGAATTAGAAGACCAACACTTGAATTAGAACACCCACACTTGAACTAGAAGACCAATTTTTGAATTAGAAAAATACGATCAGGTCGACAAAAACTCACTGACCTCTTTGACCTCTGGCGCTGAGGAAGTCCTTGGGGGTTGTCGTCCTGACAGATCTGGAGTGTTTTTTGTTTCTATTAAGGCAACTTTTAGGTTATTCATAACCTTTGAGGTAATATTTCCCAGCTTTGAAAAGCTAACGTAAATGTAAGTTTTAAATGAGTTTCCCATGTCACATAAAAATGGGCCCGTAACATTGGTACAGGGACATTATTAATATTGCATGTATAGTAAAGTCACCGGTACGTCAGAGAACTTTAGGTGGTCATACCTAGGGTATAACAGAAACTGGAATCTCATGAGATGTGGTGATTTGTAGTGTCAATAACATGTAGTATCCGAAATAGAAAGTGTATTAATCCCTTCTGACAAGTTCATAGAATCATACTGACGATCGTGAGTAGAACAATTAGATTAACTTCTTTTATAAACTATTTCACTTTTCCCTCAAAGTGCAATATAAGTGAAGCATTGATTGTGAAACAGCCAGGCATTTACATGACATGTTCTGTAACTAGTGTGGTAGCTAGGTAAGACATGTGTGTGTGTGTATATATATATATATATATATATATATATATATATATATATATATATATATATATAACTCGGTGAGAATCAATCTGCTAAGACAGTGCTCTATACCGCAGTGGCAGAGCGTAATAGAGCGTAAAACTATATATATATATATATATATATATATATATAAAAATGAAAGAAGACGAGTCTGATATTACATAGTGGAATTACACTACGGACCGTTGCACCCGAAGGATCGTCAGGTGTAATAGTGTGGTTTAATAGTATTCGTTAGCTATACATCCTGCATTATGTACATAACTTATGTGTGTTCACTGACGGCTGTGTGTACACAAAAAGATTGACAACAAAGGTTACGTATTATTAAGTAAGAACTTGTTAGCGTGCCAAGGTGATCAAGCACTCTACTTGGCGAAAGAAGAATGAAATTATATGTATATATATATATATATATATGTATAGTTATAGTTATGTTTGAACTAATAAGTAATATTAAAGAATGCATGTAAGATACAGGGACAAGAACAACTATTTACGTGTACCAAATTTCAGACAAGGCTATGCCATTATAGAAAAGGATTTTTTCTATCACAAGCCAAATAAAATGGCCCCAGTCATAATATTCAAAACAGCATGACCCTCGACCGCCAATTTCAAAAACAGGATGACCCAACCAATCCCCCCCCCCCCCTATATATATATATATATGTTGAGGGTAGAAGAAAATCAAGTCGGGTTTTTCGTCTCTACAAGCCTGTTTCGTGAGTAAATCACTCGTCAGGAGATGTTGATGTACATATATATATATATATATATAGTTATCTATTATTATGTATTATAATTGTTTTTTGGGGGTTTATGTAGTTGTTTTTGACTATAGAATGATGTACTTTTTACATTATTTCATGTCAAATAAAATATTGATACTGTAAAATTTTGAACAGTTTTATGGTAACCCTACTTTTTCTGTTTATCCTTACTCAACAGACCCAGCTTTTCAGTTCCAATATTAAAATACCTTTATGTTTTAATTTTCGTCCGCCCTCAATATGTTGTGAAAAAGCGTCCTCTCTGACAAGAAGGAATACGTTTCTGGACGTAGACACTGTGTCTATCGACATCATCTACAGTTATGGCATCGAAGAAACTTGTTCACGAAAAGTACATTTCCTTATATAATTATGGCAGTTATTCAAAATGGGGGGGGGGGGGGTGAGTGTAAGAAAAGCTGAGAAGGGCTTGTTTCTAGGAATCCAATGAAAAGATGATTGAAAGGAGGAAAAGGAGAGGCAAAGAAACATGAATTCAAAGATGATTTTTTATTTATATACTTTTTTAAATCGACCGATCGACCGACCGACCAAAATTTTCCATGGAAAAAAACAAAAACATTTTTAAACATTAGGATCACCCCTACACACCAACCTTGGTGACACCAGGTCGAATAAATAATAGTGGGTGTTTTTGCGATTACCTAGCTTTATAATGTTATTCATGTTTTTATCAGATAACATCTCTAGTTGATAAAGTTTTAAATCAAAACTATCGTCTTCTCTGTCTCTTTGTAGCTTACCAACTTTGAATTAATTAGTGCACAGCTAATCCTTGATCAAACTGGTAGGCTATTTGGCTAATTACTAGTGACATATTTCCATAACCAGTGTAAATATCTACTCACTGATAAATGGTAATACACCAACCGTTAGTCGGATTGGTAGGTGTCAGTTAGTGAACTAAAAGACTTTTTAAGTTAACGTGAATGTTGGTGGCGCTATACTACTGAGAACGCATGAACGTACGTATAAAACATCTTGGTAATATAGTTTTGTGTACAATGTATCTGGATGCGTAACCAAGTTGCAGCAAACATTGAACGCAAGACGCACATAAAGACGGGGTGATTATCAGTGTAGTCAACCTTTCTTATTCTTGTTTTTTTTTTGCTTTCTTAATTTTTTTGTCACTTGCTTTGGTATACTTTAGTAGCCTCAGTAAGGACAGTATTTTTACACATTCTAGATCTAAGGTATTCACGGTAATTGCCTGTTAAATTAATTTAACTTGTATATATATCTGGTACCTAGTATTTAGCAACTGTAATCAATTTTTTTAGGACGTCTACCTGTTGGGAACGCCCTAATCAAATATATCGGAGTTTGACGATTTACATACAGGCAGAGTCACTTACACTTACCTTGCTTCATTTCCATAGAGTTGTGTCGCCGGGGTGTGTGTATTTAACGTCAAATAACGGTAGTACTTTAATCTGACAATGGAACACAATCCCCTCTACATTAATATTTGTAGTCAGAGGGAACTGTTAACGGTTTCGAACATTGGTAGGAAAACTGCTGAAGCCATTATCAATCTTAGAGACGCTATTGGGGACTTGAAATTTGAAAATTTAAGGGAGTTGCCTCATTTTAAAGTCTCTAACAACTTTTTAAATAGGGTTGATTTTACGCCTGCTTTGGCATTACAAGCCACGCCAGAAGTTGATGAAAATCTAGGCTTAGATATGGCGGCAGCCCTAACTCCCTCGACAGATCAACCATACGATCTTTCAATAAGTTCCCACATGTCTGCTGTTTCCCCATTAACTGGTGGTGGAGGCTTAGTTGACACTCCTATTGCACCACCACCACCAACAACAACAACAACAACAACAACAACAACAACAACAACAGCAGCAACAACAACAACAACAACCACTATGCCGACTATGTCAATGACTTCAGTAGCTCCAACAACTACAGTAACAACGAATGTTTACCAACCGACAGGGGACCCGACAATAGATTCTGTTGTGAAAGTTATCGATTCAAGGGTTCACCCTCCGGAAGGCCAACCGGCTGTAAGGTCTAGGACAGGTAGTACTTATGGTAACCCTAGGGGTGGGTACAGTGTAGGGAGTAGGTTACCAAGCCCCCCACAATTAAATACATTTGCTACTCCAAATATACCATGGGGAAGGCCGGAACAACAATACATGTACCCACCGACCTATCCATATTTATCTTACCCCTACTACCAACCTATGCCAATGCAACAGCCGATGATGCCGTACATGGTACAGGCACAACCCCCTACCTACTACCCAGGGTACATGCCCCACTAATGTACAATCTACACCAATGAATCCGCTAACGTCATTTCATATGTCAGATTACACAGTCCCAGATTTCTCTGTATTCAAGCAGGACTAGGTATTTACATGTGCAAGACTCATTCAAAACATTGATGAGCATGTATCTTTGAAAAGAAAGCAAGACGTAGGAGAAGTAGACAACGCCCTGTATATTACCATTGTGTATCCATTCAGGCAAATCCATTGACTACTTATCAGTATCCAACTTTAGTCAACCGACTGAACCATCCTTTTTAGCTCCGCTGTCAGCGAAAGCTGAAAGCGTAGCTTTAGGTATAGGTTGTATAGAGTATAGAGAATAGAGTGAATCATAGGTGTCCGTCAAACTTTTATATTTTCATTATTTTCTCCGAAAGTGATAGTCAGTATTCTTAGCTATTTGGTGTGCATGTTCCCTGGGGGGAGGCTATTCAGATTTGTTCATGCCAAGTTGACCTGTGCCATTTTCAATTTTTTATGATTTTTTTTTCATAAAATGTCATTTTCATCATCTCCGTGAAAACTTATTGTCAGATTGCTTTGATATCTGGTGTGTTGATGCGCAGGGGGTAGCTTACTCAGGTTTGTTAATTTCAAGTCAGCACATCTTCATTTTTATTTTTTATGATTTTTTTTTTGTAATTTGAAAAAAAAATGAATATGTTAATGAGCATTATGACCGACGCCATATTGGAAATCAGTCGACGAGACTTTTAAGTAAACTGCCACTTTTCAAAAGACACTATTGACGTCAAACAAGCAATGTAATATGTGCTATAGTCATAATTCTACGCATTGGGCGCCCAAATGCATGAAGTGACAAGCGTTTATTCGAAACAGGGTTGTAAACTTAAAATCCAAATTCTGCACCCCTTCTACATAATCAGCCAGTCCGCAACGTCCTTATTTGCATACTCTATCCTGATTCGACCAGAAGCTGAAGCTGACCTCATTTCACCGGGCGATTTTCCACAGCAAGTATCAACACAGGACGTTCTTGGTACTCACTAAAATCTCACTTCAGACCCACTATAAAGATGTGATGTTTTCAGATAACATGTAACTTGTGATTAATTCTATATTGTCGTGCAATTTGAAGTGACAGTGAACCAGAATTAAGACAACTTGCGTAAGGAAGGCATGCGGTTGAAGTTATGCAAGAGCAGTCTAACTGCGGACTGTGAATCAACCAAATTTTGTTTATTGGCCGACAGTTCACATGTCAAGTTAAACGACATGAACGTGTCTTGCCATTTCCAAAATGCAAATATTTGGCAAGTAAAAATAATTAAAATAATCACAACTTTAATTTGGCTTCAGACTTTGCATTATGTTTTGCGTATCTTTCCCCGTTTTACATGTAAATCCGAAAAGGTTCTCTCTAGTCATGTCAGTGGTCATACTGGGGCTGCTTTGAGTACGAGCGAAGTGAGACATGTTGAGGTATTTTGTTGAGAATTATAAATATTGTGAAATGTCAAGTACAAGGTTTAAATACAATGGAATGATGAAAAAAAAATGGCCGAGTCTGCTGACAGGTGCCGCGCCGGTCACAAGAAACACTGTGAATTCCATCTTTCTTAGTTTCCGTACGGCAACAACCCCATGTACCCGGATGCACGAGGGACTAACCCGAAAGCAAGTCGTTGTCAGCCATACGTTACAGTGGTAACATCGTCCGAGAAATCGCTGCGTTCAGAGTGTCATTATTCACAGAATTGTTGTTTTCGAGTGAAAACGCGTCTTGAATTGTATAAATCTAACAAATGAAGACATGTCAAGTTATATTTTGAAAGTTGTATCGCTAGTTTGAGACGATTTTCTCACGTACTATCGAGGCTTACTTGGACTTGGACCTTACTCCAGTTCATCGGGAAGTTTAGCCAGTCCGATAATTCTTTCTGGTTTAGTTTACAACACTTTTGATCACACAGATTTTGTTGTTGTGATGAAAAGAAATTAAAAAAAAAAGATCACTTCAACCATTTCGTTGTGTTTTCTTTATGAAAGGTAATAGAACATGAACGAGTGTTACCACTGTAACGTATGGCTGCCAGAATGACTCTCTTTTGGGTACTTGGCGGGGATTGTCGCCGTCCGGAAACTAAGATGGCGATTAATACATTTCTTCCCTATATATATCTACTACAACTTGTACAAGTTGAATGTTGTTGACTTGGTAAATTTGTTAGAAAATTGAAATTCAAATTGCCTCCAAATTATTTTATATCCCTAGTTTATTTCATTCATCATTAAAATTTCCCAGGGTTAAAGCTGTAAGACAATGGCATTATTTATAGCCAACCTCAAAATCCTCTTTTTTTTCTTTTTCTTGTGTGCAATTTTTCATAACAGTAGATTTTTGTTATAAAATGGTGACTATGGTATAAAAGTACAATACATTACCAACTTCTGTGTAAAATGTGTTTTACAGTGAGACATCATATGAACCACTAACCACTTTATTGCATCGCTAAAACAAAACTGCATAGTGAAGAGCTGAAGAACTGAACCACTTCTACGTGTCACCAAAATAAAAAATTAAATTTAAAAAAAACAGCGGAGCTATTCTGACCGATAGGTCGCTTGTTTAGGTGTTACAATGAGACATGAGTAAGGCCACCATTGCCTATTCTGGTAAAATCCTCAACAACACCATTAAAAGAGGTTTGAATAATTGATTTTATTGACAGATTATGGAGTCCATGGGTGAATTTGACGATGCTACACCAGTGTCAAGACAATATTGTGTACCGGTATCTGTGAAGGTTTTTGAAGAGCAAGGAACAGAGGAGACTGCCAAAGGTCTTGAAGTATGTAGTCTTAAACAAAAAGAATCTTTAATCAATTTACTCATTTCCTACATTTCTCTTATTAGTTCTGAACTTAGAACATAATTATTTACCTATGTATATTTTGCCAATTCAAGTAGACATCTGATAACATATGTACCAGTAATTACGTGCACCAGTGTGCACACATACTAGTGGTATTTGAATTGCAGTTCAATACCGAAAACATTATTGCATACTTGCATGCAAATGAGGGCACACCACCATTCCTTGTACATGAAAGCGCCTGATTGCACAGCATCATTTTTATGGAAATGTTGACAAACATATGTGGGTACTCAGGGGTATTTGTACTCATATTTGCAGTGTTTTATGCTGCACTTTCACTCACTAGCTCCTGACAGTATGGCCACAGAAAACACTGCAAACACTCAAACAAATACCCCCCCCCCCCTCCCCCAAGTACTCCACACTTGAACTCACAAGGAGAATTCTCATAGAAATCCAAAGATAAGGTGGGTTCAATACATATATTTTAAGTTTACAAGGACAGCAACCTACTTTGGGTAGAAATATGAAGAATAGATTTCTTCATGAAAAGGCACTCACAAGTTTGCTTTTTTCATATCAGGATTTGATATTGTACATGGAAAAACATCCTGATATCTATCAAGAAATATTGAGGAAGAAGAAACAAGATGAAATGGAGAACAAAAGTATATTCTCATTTCTAAAGGTGAGGAACCTGAAATTAGAAAACAGATATTAGCCCAAACTTTCATCAGTTAGTTTTCCAAAGGTCAGAAGGTCAACTTCACAACCTGTTTTCGCCAGAACCCGACGTTGAATATTGGTCAGATTCCTCAAGCATAGAGCAATACACTCCAGCATTAACATCTGATGGTGTGATTTAGCCAAATTCATTCGAACCGACTGCTAGCAGTAACGATAGTTCCTCTGGTAGTGAGGAGTGAGGAAGGTGTGGTCAACCACAGACACTGAATGACACTGCTTTATAAGGTTTTTTTCCGATGTAAATTTCACAGACAAATGTAGTCATGGCTAGTACACATTATATGTAATAGTATACCTGTGTTTAAATATCCACCATGCAAGTTTAGTGCTTGTTTTCTGACTATGCCTTGCTGTCTTGTACCGCAACATGGACCATCCAGCTTATTGTTTATGTCCTAGTGAAGCCGTGTTGTTTACATAAAGTGAAGGCTGTTATCAGCATCCTTTGTTGACATAACTATTCAATGGGTGGAAAACAGCTCCCGCAGACAATCTAATCAAAATGAAAATTTTCTAATATTTCCGTACCCATCGAAGGATGAGAATGGCTTCAAGAGTTCTCCATAATATTCTCTCAAGTTGTTCAGATGTATTGTAGCATGTGTCGTAACAGTACATTTGATCTATGACCATTCAAAATCTTCGCGAAAGTAGACCCACAAATTCGTTAGAGCAGAACGTTTTGTTGGATAACCATCCCTCTTGAAAGCTATGTGTACACGCACTTTATTTCATTTTTTACTGCTTTCATTACCATCCACACAGTGACATGAAGTGGTTTCATCTTCTTTCAAAGCACGGCCCGTGTTCACTGAAGCCAGCCGTACTGAGGTGTATTGCGTATTGTCTCCGACCATTTTTGTTTGAGTTTTGATGGATAGACATGTCTTATGTTGTGGAAGTTATTTGACCTGGGAGCGTGACGCTTAGTGCTGACTGTACTTTGCTGTGTCCATCCACTTTTGACATGTGATTGGCATGACACAGTAATTGTTCAGGTAGACAAAACAACGGAAACAAACATAGCAACATTATAATGAGCATTTCGTCTTTTTACTTTGAAGTTTGATATGATTGCGACTGTATGTACATGTGATGTATCACAATGAAAACGATCGACTTCCAGCAACATGGAAAACAAAACATACAATCGAACTACGCATTGTTTCCAAAAAATTGCTATCGTACTGAAATATTTTATGAAGCTAACTTGCTTTCTTGAAAACATTATTTCAAATTATTTTATTTGTTTGTTTTTTTTCGCTTTGATCATGGCTACACCAGTGGCGTGGAGAACCCCGACCCCGGTAACATTTGTCTTTCACTGTATGGTGTCACTGTCCAGTTTTTACGTGATTTCAACTGCCTTCACCCATTATTATCTACTCAGTTATATCACTCGGAAATGTGTGTAGGGTGATTGTTTCACTGCGGTTGCTGCCGACAAAACACCAAGGAACCATAATTGTTGTCGGAAGACTAAACTGGTAGACCACAATATGTACAGTTACAGATAATACAATATGGCAAACGTAATTAGTAATTCATAAGTAAACATTACACAAAGGCTTAGAAGGCTTTTGTAACACGTGGGACCTCAACACCTTTCGTGAGCTGGTCTAGGTGCCGAAGTTAGTCGAAGCACAGGGGATTAAGGGGGCAAATATTTTTGCGACTTTCTTGCCAATGCGCATAATATTTAGAGGTATGAATGTAATTTCATTTATTTTTATGGCAAAATAAACATAATTACGAAAAAAATTATCAACCTTTGCATGTACACTGTAACTAGTTTTAATATAGAAAATACAGTTCCCCAAAATAGAAAAATTAAACGAGACTTACCTGGAAGTTGAAGTTTGATTGAAATTCTACCGAATTATCTCGAGCACTGAGTGATTACGTGAGATAGTGTTGTGGTGATGCAATCTTCAGCCTTCAAAGTATATTCTGTGCACATCAGGATTGATGTGCATGATAATTATGGGTGGGTTATTTCCATCCGGGCTTTGGGCACGTAATCACTCAGTGCTCAAGATAATTCGGTAGAATTTCAATCAAACTTCAACTTCCAGGTAAGTCTCGTTTAATTTCTCTATTCTACCTCATTATCATGCACTTCCTGATCACGTGAGATTTCAAAGCCAACTGATGGGCACAGAATGAAACACCATTTATCAAGTCAAATTCTTTTATTTAACTCAGTGACCCAATCTACCTAATAGTCATCAAAGGTTTATCTGGTTCATAACATCAACATTTTAACACTCCATGTGGAAACTTGTCATCATTAGTTACAGGTTTGTCATAAAACCTAGCAAAAGTACAACTAGAATTCCAGCCCGCAACATTCATGATTTCATGAATAGGCACATCATTTCTCTTTGCTGCGGACACTGAAGCTGCTCTTGTACTGTGAGGCTTAAAAGTTGTTATATCTATACCCGCCTTTATTAATACAATTTTAAGCCATCGACTGATGGTATCTCTTGAAACTGCATTGAATGGGTGAATGTAACTGATAAATAATTGTTTATCATTTCCTCTCAACTCAGAGGTTCTACTCAAGTACTCTCTTAGAGTTGTCACTACACAGAGCCTCTTATCAGGTGGATATGCAGATAGTTTGACAAGTGGCACTTTGTAGTTTGGTCGGCTTTGTTTCAAGAGTGCTGCTATTTGAAATGTATATGATGATTTGCCATTGGACATATCATTTAAGTTCAATAAGTACAAAGACTGTCCTCTTTGTGCAGAAACTAAAGCAATTAACATTATAGTCTTCAATGTCAGATCTTTTAATGTTAAGTTTTTAACTGGTGACAGTGACTGTAGGTACTTCAACACCATTCTAACATCCCATATTTTGGTGTATCTTGGTTGTGTTGGACGGACTTGGAATACTCCTCTAAGAAACCGACTCACTAAAGGATGTGATGATAGTGTATTGTATCCATCAATTGTGACTACTGTAGCTAGTGCACATCGAGCTGTATTCATTGCACTATAGCCAAGTCCATTCTCATATAGTTCTGTTAGAAAGTCTAATACCACATTTACAGGCGGTCGAAAAACATCAGTCTCTGTCTTACAACAGAATATTTGCCATTTCCTAATATATGCTGCATATTCTTTCTTTGTCCCTTTCCGCCATGATAACATGATAATGTCGGCTGCCTTGTCAGAAAGGTGTTGCTGTCTGAGAGATTGCCTGACAACTTGCAGGCTATCAGTTGTAACCAACAACTGTAACATCTTGGAGTACCATGCCTGGGTTGGCCATAGAGGAGCTATCAGTATTCCATGTGCTTTGTCTTCCTCTATTTTCTGTACACACTGCATCAGCATACTGAAGGGGGGAAATGCATAGAAGAAATAATTAGCCCAGTCTAGAGACATTGCATCAATATGTTCTGCCCCTGGGTCTGGCTTCCATGCAATATATGTAGGCAGCTGTTTGTTTAGCCTTGATGCAAATAAGTCAATGTCGGTATTCCCCCAAATATCAACTATCTTGTTGAATATAGTTGGCTGCAACATCCATTCTATATTGTCATTAAACTGCTGTGATGCTGTATCTGCCTCTATGTTTTCAGCACCAGGTAAGTATGTTGCACTTATCCAAATTTGTCTAGCAATACACCATTCCCACATTTTGACAACTATATTATTGCATGCTGTTGACTTAGTACCTCCCATTGCATTTACATAAGCAACAGCTGTAGTATTATCCATTTGCAACTGTATATGAATATTCTGTTCTTTAGAACAAAGGGATTGCAGTGTATATAATGCTGCCAATATTTCTAGGTAATTGATATGGTGTCGACTTTCTTCTAAAGTCCATCGACCACCTGTTGACTTGTGAGATCTACATGCACCCCAACCTTTTAGAGATGCATCAGATTGCATTACTATGTTTGGAAGTCGATGAGACACTGGGCAATTAGCAGTGTCTATATTTTCAATCCACCATTGAAGGTCTTTCTTAGATAAATCAGATAATGCCATTCTAGCATCAAAATTTCCAGCCTTTGCTTTTAATGCCTCTGTTTTTTCTATTTCTAATGATCGATAGTGGAGTGGGCCATATTGAGCTCCTGGAAAATTTGAGACTATAAGCCCTATGACTTCAGCAACATCTCTAATAGTTGGCCAGTGTTTTGCCATAAGAGATGTGCATGCTTGTTTTAACTTTACTGTCTTTACTGCTGTGGGTGTCACAAGCATAAGAACAGAGTTTAGTTTGAACCCCAAGAAAGTCACTGTTTGTGATGGTTCAAATACTGATTTCTCCAAATTGACTAAAAAGCCAAGTTTTAGAAATAATTCATTTGTGTCTGAGACATTAGTCTTACATTCATTATATGTGTCTCCTTGTAAGTAGGAGTCATCAATGTAACCTACATTTAGGTGTCCCATTTCACGTAATGTTGCATACACTGGTTTTAACAATTTAGTAAACAATCTGGGTGCAGATGCTAACCCATTAGGAAGACATGTATATTGATACATTTTGTCTCTCCATCTGAATTTCAAAAACTTCTGGTGCTCCCTTGCAATAGGTACCATATAATATGCATCTTTTAAATCGATTGATGCCATATAGCAGTTAGGTCTCATCAACCGTACTGCAGATTTCAATGTGTCCATCTTAAAATGATGGTACTCTACTGATTGATTTAATGGTCGCAAGTTCAGTATTAATCTGTACTTTCCAGTTTTCTTATGCCTTACAAATATATTAGAGATATAACCATCATGACTTGTTTCTTGTGCTTCTTTAAGCACTCCTTTTGAAATCAATTGGTCTATTTCACCATTGATTATTTCTCTCTCTATTTGAGTAAACTTAATTTCCCTTGGAATATATGTCTGTGATGGTGGTTTGTCGTCATAAAATTCAATATGACAATGAGAAACAATATCCAGAATTATAGCATCAGAAGTAATATCTTCCCATTGAGAGACAAAATGTTTCAATCTACCACCTATGGGTATTGCTGTATTTCTCACCTGGTCTATTTCTGTGACTGTCCTCTCCCCTCCCCTTTCTTCTTGGGGTTGGAGTATGAGCGCCACTGGGAAAAAGGCTTGAAACCTCTGTTTCCATAGCCCCTTCCTCTACTTGTGTATCTTCCACCACCTCTGTAATTTCCTCTGCTACGTCCTCTGAAGTTAGCAATTCTTTTACCAACTTGGTTGGCTTCTGAAATGTCCTTTAAATGTTTAGAGATGTCATCTCCAAACAAATGTGTGGTAAAGCTAACAGTTGGTGAACACAGGTGCCTGTAACTGTCATTCAGTTCTGGCTTAATATAGTCTCTCCTTCTCATATTCAGCATGAAATTTGCATGAGCTGACAATGCAATACTGTCAATACCTTTTGTTATTAGCTCAGATGTGTTGATGCCGTCAATTGTGCCAGCATTTCTTGCTTCTAACACAGTGTTCACTATCGACAAAGTCCCAATTATGGACTTCACTATTGCCGTTTGTATTTTTTGTAGACGTAATATGTCACCAGACCGAGTTTCTGAAGTCAACTGGTCCCATATATATCAGCTGATTAACTCTGGTGGTTTGAAGTATTTCACAGTTCTCTGGCCTTACGTTTGCTTCATATTTCTCGGCCAGTTTATCGTCATTTGTGATTCCTTCCTTGAACACTGTATTAACAATGTCCGCAAGCTGTGAATTTATTGCACCCGCGCATTGGTCTTGCAGTTGCAAGTCTTGAGCGATACCAGTTAATAAACCATCTTTGTCAATGTCCTCCGAATTATCGGAAACTTGGACATCTGCCGGTGCAAGCAGTTGTTCAACTGCTGTATCAGTGTCATTACTATTAGACGTCTTGGAACGTTTTCGTCTTGGCTCATCAGTGAGTTCATCAGGAGGTGTATACCCATTAGGGTTATCCTCAAAGCCCCCATATTGACCACATGTTACGTTCGTAATTGTATTGTTAATTTGAGCAAACAAGTTTGCCATTGTCTCTTGCATACTTATCATTGACTGTGTCATGAGGTCAGTTAGAGTTCTCATTTCTTTGAGCATAGGCATTTCTACGGTTTCGCTTGAACGCTGACTTACCCGCTGTGCCTGTTTGCCTGAACTTGTACTTGGAGTCGGGTTAGGGGTAGGGTTTGGGTTCTTGTCCGTAGATTTTGAAGACGACAAGGTCTTAACCTTATGCTGTTTACCCGAGTTTGTCCTTTTTTCGGGAAGAGGGTTAGGACCACTCAACTCAAGTAGGTCAAATTCGTCTTTGTCTTCCACCATGCTGAGACGGCTCCGAAGATGAATCATCAGTCTTACAGAGCCCAACACGCTTACGTGTTCATGCGTCGAAAATTCGCAACACACTGAAGATTGCGTCATCACAACACTATCTCACGTGATCAGGAAGTGCATGATAATGAGGTAGAACTCCAATTTGCGATACTCCTTCAACCTGCACTACCTGTAAGCCTGTAACTGGAATAATAATTTTTTGATCAGACAACCAATATCATATTCAATGAATATTGTGAAAATACCAATAATTAGACATTGTACATTAATTAGATTGTCAATTTTATCCAGAAGTAGTCCAGTAATAGGTTGAAATTGTAATTGCATTTGGTCTCTCTCAATTTTGGGTGTGGACCCAAAAATCAATGTGGTTGGATTTATTTTATAATATTACCGGTATGTTTAGTTTTCAAGATATGCTTGTTATAAAATATAGCATGGACAAATTCACATGGCAGAACTGACGCAACTTGTAAATTCATCAAAATTAGGTACAGTTACTGTACATGTATATTCAATTTCTAGTTTATACAACAGTTTAGTATATAACATAGACCTTGGTTCATTTTACTTTCCAGACTAGGTTTCTTGTTAATATCATGGGACAACAAGCTGTTGAAGTGGATGACACTGAATGTAATGAAAAAATGCAAGAACTGATAGATAATATGGCCAAAGCATTTAATTACAATCAAGGTATGTATTAGTCTGTAAGGTACCCCATGACAGGATGCCCTCACACATCAGTTAACCCCTCCTATGGTGAGAGGAGGCCAGTGAGGGCAGAACGACATGATGTATTTTACAGTCTAGGTTAGTATGACAAATGAGGATATAGAAATACAGAATACAAATCTATTTGAATTTTGTAAATATACTTTTTGCAAAATACTTTAAAATAAAATCCTACTTGTCAACTTGACTCCTCAGATCATCAGAGAGACGTGAAGTCATGATTTTTATTTCAAAATGTTGTTCCAGGCAGGTTTCCTATACATAATAGAAATATTCTTCATGTCAATTCTTGCCCTAGACAGCCGTAATATGCAGGGTTTGGATTTGAATTCCTACTTTAGTCCTAGTGGACAAAGTACAAATGTATACGATCTTTTGTCTTTACAACAGGAGACATGCAAGCAGTAACAGTTGATGTGTCTCTTTACTTCATAGCTTCATTCACAAATTAATTTCAGTTCCATTTTGTGTGTTTAGCTACAGTATCATGTAAAGGAGCCATAACATTTTTTATCAAATGATGCAACAATTTCTACAATAGATGTGTTGTTTTTTCTATCTTTTTTTTTTTTTTTAGAAATTAAGGATACGCCACTCAGATTCTCTAAAAGAATAGCATTGAAAAGAGCTAAACAACAACATCATCAACAACAAAAAGACAATGAAAAAAACAACAGAAGAAAACTGAAAACAACAATGGAGCATCAAGCTATCCCCCTCCACCACCACCACCCCCACTTCCAACAATTATGACACCTGATGTCAAAACAAAGAAAACAAAGTCCAACCCACCAGGAAAACCACTAAATCAACAAAATGATACAAAGTCAACACCACTTCAAGAAAAGACAAACACAGTGAGTGATCGAGCTACTCTCAAGGAAAACAAATACAGAATAGCGTCCATCCATGATTAGTGAAAGACAAACAAGTTTAAGTTAGGGGGTCTAATCTGATTCTATTCCTAACCCTGTCTGAAGAAAAAACAAGTTTAAGTTAGGGGGTCTAATCTGATTCTATTCCTAACCTTATCTGAAGAAAAAACAAGTTTAAGTTAGGGGGTCTAATCTGATTCTATTCCTAACCCTGTCTAAAGAAAAAACAAGTTTAAGTTAGGGGGTCTCGTCTGATTCTATTCCTAACCCTATCTGACGAAAAAACAAGTTTAAGTTAGGGGGTCTAATCTGATTCTCAGTTTAAGTTAGGGGGACTAATCTGATTCCTATTAACATTAAACATCTAGGAATCCAACCATATTAACATTGGGGCATTCACCTTATTAACATCCTACAGGCTTGATACTGCCAGATCATCTATAAAAATTAAACCATGCTCAAGTTGTACATGTTCAAACAGCAAATATGGAATTTATACCCTGGCTGTATTACATCACAACAGTCCGTGCCTGTCTACATCATTGGTTCAGAGGTACTGTAAATATGAGACAAGACATTCAGAATCAGCATTATTTTCCCCACACATGCAAAGATATGATTATATTATACTTGTGACTAACAAATTTGTAACTACTTGTCTAGCAACTCATAATGACAAGGCCCCATGGGTCACTCGTATTTTCCTTGGTTGAACAAAGAAAAACATTGATTAACAATATCAGATTTTATCGATTGATATTCTGTTCTTTTTAGATTTCATCACCCCAAATAAAGAGGAAAAGTAGTGAAGGATTAAAGAAAGGAAGTGAGAAGTCAAAACTTGAGTCATCTCAAAGGTTTGTATAGTCTTCATATACACATGTTCTTGCGATATGCAATAACTTTGAAGAAAAACAGGGTGTCTTTCTGGCTGGTGAACTTTATTTGATTGTATGGTTTTTGAAAAATCAATTGGAGATTATATACAATCTATAAATGGGTTTTCATGTAGAGAATATAGAAATTAGAGAATACAACACCTGGTAGGGGAATCTAACCCCTGAAGTGGCTTGGGAACTGTAAAGATGGCATTTCATGCAACAACAAACCTATGGATACTCCAGATCAGTGTGCCCTCGAAGCCATTTGACACTCACCACTGATGCACACAGTTTCTAGTGACGCACCAAAGTTTGGTGTTCCCCTATCTCTTACTATGTGGTGACTGATAAAAAATGCAGCGTAGTGATGATGACGTGATTGTAGAGGTGATTGAATTGGTATGCCTCGTCGTCCCTTATTCATAGTGTTACCCCTTGTCTTCTGATGTGGAGAGATCATCTAATTTACCATGATAACCTGCCCTGTTCTCTGACAATGATATTTGCAAAATACTACCTGTAAGTAATGAGAACCTTTCGTCATGGTGCACAAACTAATTATTGCTACATCCATGTTTATCTCACTTTCTTTCTGATATTTTCTTCTTTCTTTTTTGTTGATTCAGTCAAAGTGAATCTGTGGCAAGCTTTCATGATGAGTTGCTGAAATTCAGCCATCACAACCTGAGGTCAACAGGACAAACTAGGTAAGAACCTAAACCCTATATCAAACTGGTAAATAGTTGATCCTTTTCATTCCTAATTGTCAAATGTGATGATGGCAGTGATTTATGATTATTATTTAACGTTTAACATTTATTTCATTTCTAAAGTGCTTCCTCTGTTTTAAAAATATTCAAAAGCACTGCACAATAAATTAAAAGAGACTTTAAAAAACACCATTCAAAAACTTGTATCTGTGTGTCCATACCAGTGGTATTTACCCTGCAGTGCATACCAAAAATATTATAGCCAACCTGTATGCAAATGAGTACACAATCATTCCAAGTACACTAAAGCATGTGAACACAAAGTAGTATCTCGTATGAAATTTGATGTCGTGGATAAACTTACATGTATGTAAAAATAACTGTACCCCATGATGTATGAGTGGATGTGTGACATATACTGCAGAAGTGCTTTTGGTGTTTGGTGTTGTAAGAGTGGCAGAAAGCACTGAAAGTGTGAGTGGAATTATTCCCTCCCTCTTCAATACCCACACTAATACCTTAAACCTAGTGAGATCTATCACAAACAGAAAATCCCCACCTCCTTGCGAGCAATCCAGAAAATGAAGTTTAGAACATTTATTGGAACAAGTGTTACAACAATTGCTTTTTTGTATTTTGGAATCTCCGGCTCATGTGAAAAATTCATTAGAGTAAAGGGTAATATACAACCCATAATACCAAAGTAAAGCATTTTCTGTATGTACCACAAATATTTATAGCATCCATATCAAGTGTAAAAGTATACTGTTTCATTTGCTAATTGACCACATTAGAAAGGCCACATGCTAGGCTTGTAAATAAATCAATTGAAACAGTACACTTTTACACCTGATGTAAATGCTATAAACAAGTGTAACACACAGAGAAAGTGCTTTACTTCAGTGTTACTCTTTGTATATTGAAATATGATTTTCTCCATATTTGTTTCAGAATACCTGGGGGAACTCCATACATTAACAGCAACAGCAGAAGGAAATTGTCTGCCCCAAAAGAAATTCTGTAACACAAGAAGTCCACTTTACAGCATTGCTAGTCCTAGTAGTGAATTCAATAGTCCAAACGACAGTGCCTTTACCTCTCCTTGAAAGAGAAGTCGGCTTTCAGTCTTTTCAAACTTTGTACATATTAGTCATTTTTGATGGCTTCAGTTCAGAGTGATTGCAGTCAGTTGGTTGATAGTCAACTAGTTAATCATTACCTGTGTATATACTTCTGTTTTGTCACTTTACAAGAATCGTGTTTAAAAAAAAAAAAAAAAAAAAAATCATGTAATAGTCTTAAACCTTCTCTAGCTGCAACTGGCGTGTTTTTTTTTTATCAAATAACCAAAGGTATATTTACTAAAATTGATAAATTACTTATAAAAAACATTGTATCTGTTAATTAGTGGTCAATATTATCTGTAGGTAGTGTAGTGACCATTTTATAGTACAAATTTAGTGAAATTATCCCTCTTACTGCTATCTCTATTGATAATGGGACATCAAGTCAGCAGTAGTCTTGAACCCCTGATGTGTCTGACACTTTTTTAGCTCCGCTGTCAGCGAAAGCTGAAAGCGTAGCTTTAGGTATAGGTTGTAGAGAGTAGAGTGAATCATAGGTGTCCATCAAACTTTTATATTTTCATTATCTTCTCCGAAAGTGACACTCAGAATTCTTCGATATTTGGTGTGCATGTTTCCTGGGGGGGAGGCTATTCAGATTTGTTCATGCCAAGTTGATCTGTGCCATTTTCAATTTTTTAGGATTTTTTTCATAAAATGACATTTTCATCATCTCCTCACGTACTTCTTGTCAGATTGCTTTGATATCTGATGTGTTGATGCGCAGGGGGTAGCTTACTTAGATTTGTTAATTTCAAGTCAGCACGTCTTCTTTTCTATTTTTTGTGATTTTTTTTTTTTGTAATTTAAAAAAAAAATGAATATGTTAATGAGTATTATGACCGACACCATATTGGAAATCAGTCCGCGAGACTTTAGGTAAACTGCAACTTTTCAAAAGACACTATTGATGTCAAACAAGCAATGTAATATGTGCTGTAGTCTTAATTCTACACATTGTGCGCCCAAATGACAAATATTTGTTCGAAACAGGGTTGTAAACTTCAAATCAAATTCTCCACCCCTCCTACAGAATGGTTCATTCCAGTATACGCACCTCACGATCAAGTGAGAAGTCGTGCATGCCTGAACTGAAGTGTATGGGACGATTTTTGACAGAGTCAGTCGTCAATAAAAACGATAATACTCTTTCTAAAATTATCACATTTTGAAAGGGAAAGTACTTTGTGGTTCATTTATGGAGTTTTGTTTTTGTACGATCAATATTGGTGGCAAAATTACAGTGTCAAAATTACTGATGTGGTAATGCACGACAAGTGAGTTTCCGTACGGCGACAATCCCAAGTACCCGGATGCACGAGGGACTAACCCGGAAGCAAGTCGTTGCCAGCCATGCGTTACAGTGGTAACATCGTCCGAGAAATCGCTGCGTTCAGAGTGTCATTATTCACAGAATTGTTTTTTTTCGAGTGAAAACCTGTCTTGAATTGTATAACTCTAACAAATGAAGACATGTCAAGTTATATTTTGAAAGTTGTATCGCTAGTTTGAGACGATTTCCTCACGTACTATCGAGGCTTGGACCTTACTCCAGTTCAGCGGGAAGTTTAGCCAGTTCGATAATTCTTTCTGTCTAAAACAGATTTTGTTTTTGTGATGAAAAGAAATTTAAAAAAAAGATCACTTCAACCATTTCGTTGTGTTTTCTTTATGAAAGGTAATCGAACATGAACGAGTGTTACCGCTGTAACGTATGGCTGAGAATGACTCTCTTCCGGGTACTTGTCGCCGTACGGAAACTAAGATGGCGATTAATACATTTCTTCCCTATATATATCTACTACAACTAGTACAAGTTGAATGTTGTTGACTTGGTAAATTTGTTAGAAAATTGAAATTCAAATTGCCTCAAAATTATTTTAGATCCCTAGTTTATTTCATTCATCATTAACATTTTCCAGGGTTAAAGCTGTAAGACACTGGAATTATTTATAGCCAACCTCAAAATCCTCTTTTTTTCTTTTTCTTGTGTGCATTAAATTTCCCAGTCATTTTTTTTTTTTTTTAAAGATTTTGTGCAATTTTTCATAACAGTAGATTTATGTTATAAAATGGTGACTATGGTATAAAAGTACAATACATTACCAACTTCTGTGTAAAATGTGTTTTATAGTGAGACATCATATGAAACCAGTAACCACTTTATTACATCGCTAAAACAAAACTGCATAGTGAAGAACTGAACCACTTCTACATGTCACCAAAATACAAAAAAAAACAACAACAAAAAAACAGCGGAGCTATTCTGACCGATAGGTCGCTTGTTAGTCCCCGCGGACGAAGTCCGGAATGGGAACTTATGGATTGGGTTCCGTCTGTCCGTCCGTCCGTCCGTCCGTCCGTCCGCAGCCGTTTCTTGGAGATGCCTGGACCGATTTTTTTCAAACTTGGTACAGGGGCAACATGCTATGGCATACATATGCACGTCAATTTGTTTTATGATACGATCCAATATGGCCGCCTAGCAACCATTTTGTTTGCGAATTTTCCCTGTCTGAAGCCATAACTCAGACATGCTTTAACAGATCTCATTCAAAGTTGACATTAGGACAGTGTTCTATGACATACATGTGCATATCCATTTTCGTCGTGATATGATCCAATATGGCTGCCTGGCAGCCATTTTGTTTGCGAATTTTCATGTCCAAAGCCATAACTCAGACATGCTTTAACAGATCTCATTCAAAGTTGGTATTAGGACAGTGTTCTATGACATACATGTGCATATCCATTTTCGTCGTGATACAATCCAATATGGCTGCCTGGCAGCCATTTTGTTTGTGAATTTTCCAAAAAGCCATAACTCAGACTCCATTTTCATCGTGATATGATCCCCCATACCCAACCAATCCTTTATTGTTGTAGGCATGTTACATGTCCAACAAGCACACACAACATATCTAAGTCTGTTTGTTTTAGGTTCACAAATGTTGTTGCGTGATCACAGTAGTGATAATTCCTTAAAACCCAATTATAGCGGGGACTATGTCATTCTCCATGACTTGTTTTATATTGTATTGTATGGTGAAATAAATTTTGTATTAAACTATGAGATGATCACATAGTTTTCATAAGAATGTTTAATTTCAATATATTTAATGCTATTGCCTGTAAAAGCGCCCTCTACCGATATCAGTAAGTATAAAACTCAGTGATCACCTATACTGTGAAGCTTTGATGTAACTCAGCATAAATTGATAGTTATAATAATTATCATATAGTTTTAATTGTAAGAATATTAATTATTCTGACGAAACAATTTTAGTTTGGTTTGAGGTACAGTTTCAGGAAAACAAAATATTGCTGCAGATGCTAGACTGCCATCATATCATCATTGAGTGGGCGAGTTTGTGGTGTGTGTGTAAACATGTATTGCATATGTGTGCTGCAGCGCTGAGCACGTGGTGTGTGTGGGCGTAAGAGTGCAAACATACCATCTTCAGTTTATTAGGACTATTCGAGTCATATTGTATCATTTCATATGGATCTTCCTTCTAATAAAACGTAGATAGTACAACAGGTTATCCTATGGAAAGCTACAACTGACTTAAGTGTGCAATTACTATTATTGTATGTGCAAATACTATGTTATTATGTGCATTCAATAGTTTATTATGTGCTTACCTTATAAGCTTAAGTTATTATGTGCATACTGTATTATTCTATGTACAGTTACTATTATTGTATGTGCAAAAACTATGTTATTATGTGCATTTAATAGTTTATTATGTACTTACCTTAAGTTATTATGTGCATACTGTATTATTCTATGTACAGTTACTATTATTGTATGTGCAAACACTATGTTAGTATGTGCATTTAATAGTTTATTATGTACAGTTACTATTATTGTATGTGCAAACACTATGTTATTATGTGCATTTAATAGTTTATTATGTACAGTTACTATTATTGTATGTGCAAACACTATGTTATTATGTGCATTGAATAGTTTATTATGTACAGTTACTATTATTGTATGTGCAAACACTGTTATTATGTGCATTAAATAGTTTATTATGTACAGTTACTATTATTGTATGTGCAAACACTGTTATTATGTGCATTGAATAGTTTATTATGTACAGTTACTATTACTGTATGTGCAAACACTGTTATTATGTGCATTTAATAGTTTATTATGTACAGTTACTATTATTGTATGTGCTAACACTATGTTATTATGTGCATTAAATAGTTTATTATGTACTAACATTAAGTTATTATGTGCATACTGTATTATTCAATGTACAGTTACTATTATTGTATATGCTAACGCTATGTTATTATGTGCATTAAATAGTTTATTATGTACTAACCTTAAGTTATTATGTGCATACTATATTATTAAATGTACAGTTACTATTATTGTATGTGCAACCGCTGTTATTATGTGCATTAAATAGTTTATTATTCACTGTTACTACTATTGTATGTGCTAACACTATGTTATTATGTGCATTAAATAGTTTATTATGTACCAACCTTAGGTTATTATGTGCATACTGTGTTATTCAATGTACAGTTACTATTATTGTATGTGCTAACATTATATTATTATGTGCATTAAATAGTTTATTATGTACTAACCCTAAGTTATTATGTGCATACTGTATTATTCAATGTACAGTTACTATTATTGTATGTGCTAACGCTATGTTCATGAACAGACTTTAGGACATTATGTGCATACTCAACATAGTACTATCATTGTTCTGTATGGAGGATTTTGAGAGAGAAAAAATTTGTTTCCAGGTGAACCAGAAAAAAAAATTTGATCCTGTAATGGCTTGAGAAAAAAAAATTGTCACAATGCACCAGAAATGAGCAAATTTGGAAACCTTATTCTCATGTATTCTTTGGCAGCGCGGCGCTATAGGCGCCGCAAATGTTTTTAATACAAGTATAAATTCCTGGTTTTTTTCCAGCACTTATCATTAAAACATGCACTATATAGCTCTGCTTTAAACCCAAGTGCACACAAAGTTTTCCTTTCCTTTTCTGACCCAAGAAAACATATTTCAGGATTTTGGTTGCAATATCTCAATGACAGTCAATATCTGAAGGGGACTATTTGGTTTCTGTAAATTAAGACAATTTAAAAAACAAGACAGGAGTCTATAAACTAGTGTTAAAATCAATATATTTTTCTTTCAATATAAATCTCTTATAAAGATGTACAAATAAATCTTTCTCAAGTTGACAATGAAAATTGAGGAACAACAAATATAACGAAATACAAAAAATTATATCTTCCCTGAGAACTTAGAGGAATTGACTGATTCAAAGAAAAGCAGGTTTAGTACTGATCAGAGTTGATTTTGGAACTGTTCTATAATTTAAAGTTGTAATTTAACGTAGACAGACGTCTTTCATACTAACTGCTAATTCTTCTACTTGCACAGAACAAGTTATTTAGAGGTACAGTTGTGAACCATTGTGACGTGGTATAGGTATGGACAACGCATTCAAACTTAATAACTAATTAAAAAAAAATTGCACTGCTACGTCCACTTGAAAAAAAAATTGATGCAGGACTGACAGTAGAAAAAAAAATTGCTCCCATACCTACTTCCTCCATACCCCCCCCCCCCCCAGAAATCAAATGGTTCTCCCCTTAGTTACGGTAGATCTCGATCTAGACGATCTAGTTGCCGCACGAGTTGGACCGGGCCCTGCCAGCTCCCTGCTTTCTGCCCGGCCCGCCCCAAATACGTAGACAGGCAATAGAAAACAACATGGCGGCTAAAGAGTTGTCGGTTCTCGAGAAAGTCAACGAAAATTTCCTGTTATGTGGTATTTGTTTGGAGCGATACAAAACCCCTAAACTTCTACCATGTCTACACAGTTTCTGTGAGTCGTGTTTGGAAACATTAGTGGAGAAACGTGGTGGTGATGTGATCATCTGTCCTACATGTCGACGTTCCTTTCAACTATACTGGAGAACGGCGTAATAGGTATTCCTACTGATTCGTTTCTACATGAATTAACTGAAACTTTCAGAAAACAAGACGAAGGGTTAGCTGATTCAGAGAAATGTGAGGGATGTCTGCAGGTGTTAGAAGCACTTGACAAGTGTTACCACACAGAGGAACACAAGTTGAAAGACCACGTCCAAAAGACGATAGATGAAGTTATCCGTTTAATACAACAAAGTGGTGATACATTACTGAGAGAACTAAAAGAAGAATATGATATAGAAAGATGAATTTGGACGCACAGGTGAAAGAACTAGAAGGTGCTGAAAACGACCTGTCCCATACGAGAGAATATACCAATAACGTGATGCACTATATGGGAGTGCTGGTCAACTGATGGTTGCCAAGAAGGGTATCTCTGCACAAGTAGATGTATTACTGAACGTAGAGACAGAAACAGAGCCGATAGAAGACGATTATTTGAAGTTCTTATCATTTGATGACTTCTGTGATGCAAGGTGTGTTGGTGAAATACAGAAACATGATGCCAGCTATAAGCTATCCACCATTCCAGAGTTTGTTAGAGTAGGTGATGATATAAAAGTAACCATGGCAACTGACACTCCACAAAAGACGAACAGAGCAATCAAGATTGAGGCTGTTTTAAAGAAACCTGATGACAGCATAGATGATGTAGAAGTGACGAAGAATAACGATAACACATGGACACTAAACACACGTGGAAATATCTGTGGAAAACATGAATTGTCAGTCTCTTTACGTAAGAAAGCTGTAAACGGGTCACCAGCTTGTTTTTCGAAAGAAAGGATTAATTTGGCAGACTGGCAAATCTGGGAGTGGATTAGGGGAGCTGAACAATCCCTGGGGTATTCGTCCAACAAGAGATGGACATTTACAAGTATGTGAAAGGAACAATCATAGATTACAAACATTCACATCAAAAGGCCAACCAAACACTATAATACAGTTCAGTAACATCTCATCCACTGTTACACCAGTCTATTCAGTACAGGCAGATAATGGTGATATATTTACCACTGATCATGGAAGTGAGCAGGTTATCGTTCATGAGGAAAATGGTCACGTGATGAGACGGTTTGGAAAGGGTACGATGAAATGGACGTATGGAATCGCCATTAGTCCTCTGAATGAAATGGTTTATGTCGTAGATTACAGTGGTCATTGTATATATATATATACAACCAAGATGGAAACCTGTACAAAACTTTCGGCACTAAAGGTCAAGGCCAAGGTCAGCTTTATAATCCTCTTGATATCAAGGTTGACCATGATGGTAAAGTGTTTTTGTCAGAATACTGTAATCATCGAATCCAAGTGTTCAACTCTGAGGGTCAGTATCTGTATTCATTTGGAAGTCAAGGTTCAGGTGATGGACAGATGAATTACCCGACAGGATTGGCCCTTGACAGTGCTAGTAATGTTTATGTCTGTGATCGCACCAACAACAGAGTGCTGAAATTTACTTCAGATGGTGAATTTATCAGTCGTATTGACAGTGATGATAATCCATGCAGTTATCCATATGGTGTATATGTTACTGATGACAAACCATTGGGAAATGTTGTTGTAGTTAACTATGGTAACAACTGTGTACAGATGTTTGCACAGTAAGTGACAAATCACAACCGACAGAGAATTCAGCGTTCTGAGTGTCGCCGTCGTAGTAGTAGTAGAGTCACGTGTTAAATCACTACACACCTTCAGGAACAGAGGGAATAAAACGACTATATATGCCTTCACAGAAATTTGTACACTCTGCTTCTTTTATAAGCAATGACATTTTTTGTGTGTTAAACAATTATCACGTTTCAATGGAAACAAATAATTTATTGGAAAAAATGGTTCCAGTTTGGAATCTGAGAGTAATTCGTATAAGCCCCATATCTATGTAACAATTTATAGAAATTACAAATTTCTAAGAATATATCAAATGATTATTAAATATAGTTATGAGAATACACTACAGAATAATATATGAATATAAAATCAAAATAAAGAAAACAACTTGAAATACATATATCATGATATTTCGACTATGTTTTCCAAATCCTTGAGTATATTTGATTACTTTTTATTACTTGTCTAAAACGTATTATCTTTACAGACTTAGTTAGGTTAGTAACATTGTAGTTCTAAGAATAATAAACCGGAAAGCCATATATTGGACACTGAAGCACTTATTGTCTTGTTTTTACTTCAGATAAATATTTCCTTTGGCACTTGTGTAATTCAGATAAGTCTGTCTGTCTGTCTGTCTGTCTGTCTGTATATGCGTATATGTGTGTGTATGTATGTATGTCTGTCTGTCTGTCTCTGTCTCCCTCCCTCCCTCCCTTCCTCTCTCTCTCTCTCTCTCTCTCTCTCTCTCTCTCTCTCTCTCTCTCTCTCTCTCTCTCTCTCTCTCTCTCTCTCTCTCTCTCTCTCTCTCTCTCTCTCTCTCTCTCTCTCTCTGTGCAGTCTTTTTTGAACAATCAAACCTCAGGAGAACCCGTAATTGTACACAATTGTACACTTCATTTACCTACCATACATTTAATTATGAGGCAAACAATAGCCAAGCAATTGTGTGTGTCTGCCAAAATATCTCTGAATAGGTAAGTTAAAGTGTAGGTAATATAGCCATACAGTTGTATAATAATGTATTGACTCGGGTAAAATTGGGTTATTGAAGACAATTTTCCAGTACTCTATGGCTTTAGATAATGTGTATATTTCTCTGGGGAGAATTACGGACTGCGAGGGCACCCCCTCCCTTTTGGCGGCAGTTTTGTAGCCATTTGTTTCTGTTAAGATTTTGCTGTGAGCTTACTTTGTGCTATGTAGTTTAATTCTTGTTTTTTTCCCATCCCTCCCACCCGTTGGTTGATGTGGAGTGTGTTATCACTTTCAGATATTAAAGCACACCCCACTTTCTCCCATTTTTATTCCTAGTAGAAATTTGTATGGTTTGAAATGTTATGTCATTAGATGGCCTTCTACATGTCCTTATTTGTTTTTAAAGTGCGTACTGTCTCTCCCCACTAGCTATCATGGAGGATTCTTTTTTCTGCCAGAATCAAGATTGTAAGATAAAACCTTGCTGACTAGGTACCAGTATCTCAAAGTACAGTCCAATGTGAGACCTTTTTCGCAAAGCCCACATATATTTATTTTTTTAAAGAAATATCACCCCTGACCGACCCTATACCACTTCATTTGGGAAAGAGATGAAACTAATAGAAGTCCTCCATCACAGGATTATGAAATGGAAGTATCATAAACACGTACACATACAATTACTATTTAATTTGTTTAACCGACCAATCATATATGATGAGAAAAATAGACAAATCGTGAAATGTAGAAGGAATAGATTGGATAATTCTGTTTATAGCAATAGATGATAGATGACTAAACAAAATAAACCTAATAATAAGAAAAGAATCAAAATAAACAAAAAGTCCTGTTGTCAATATTAAGCCCGTTTATAGACAGACATGCAGACATACATGTACATACATACATACATACATACATACATACATACATACATACATACATACAGACAGACATACAGACACATACACTCATGCAACTTGTTCATTAACGGTTTGGATAAATATAATAAATAAAATTACTAATATGATAACAATCAAAATATCAAATAAAATTAAGACTACAATGTCTCTGTTGTTAACATTCCAAGTCCACTAACAGACACTCACAATGCACACATACACTTGTTCGTTAACTGTTAACATGAGGTTTTGATAAAGATTCGATAGCTGAACTTCATATATTTCTTCATTTGAGACATTCATAAAGATCAAAACATTCAATTCAAATGTCAATAAATGAATATCAATAAAGGAATAAAATAATGATAAACCTAAATGGACCCGACATCTTTACTAAGAATAACAACAACTTAGCTGTAATTCACGTGTACGAATATTCATAACAAGAGAGATGGCATAGCCAATATTTATTTACTCTAGTAAGTATTTACCCTTGTAAGTTCTGAATATTTATTTACCTGAAAATGTCATAATCCTTCCGATAATCCCGGTAGTCTGAGAGAGTGGAACACGAATTGTGTGATTAAATTAATCGTACGCTCTGAACCTATGCGTATGTTACATTTTGTTTTTACTAGAATAAAGATGACAACGTGAAAAATAATCCCACAAATAATCACACGCACCATAAGAAGGAATATCTCACGAACCCTAGGGTTTTTTGTCATATAGACTCTCCTGCGACTCGCATGAGACTAATAGAATCCAAAGCCCCTCTGTAATGAGACTGAATATCTCACATGAGTTTTGGTAAAAAACATTTATCGACGAGTGTGAGATACTCCATCTTAGACCATTGGTGTATGGGATTATTTTCCTAACGAGTGTGAGATACTCCATATTAGACCATTGGTGTGTGGGATTATTTTGATAACGAGTGTGAGATACATCTTAGACCATTGGTGTGTGGGATTATTTTCCTAACGAGTGTGAGATACTCCATCTTAGACCATTGGTGTATGGGATTATTTTCCTAACGAGTGTGAGATACTCCATCTTAGACCATTGGTGTGTGGGATTATTTTCCTAACGAGTGTGAGATACTCCATCTTAGACCATTGGTGTGTGGGATTATTTTCCTAACGAGTGTGAGATACTCCATCTTAGACCATTGGTGTGTGGAATTATTTTCCTAACGAGTGTGAGATACGCCATATTAGACCATTGGTGTATGGGATTATTTTCCTAACGAGTGTGAGATACTCCATCTGAGACCATTGGTGTATAGGATTATTTTCCTAACGAGTGTGAGATACTTCATCTTAGACCATTGGTGTATGGGATTATTTTCCTAACGAGTGTGAGATACTCCATCTTAGACCATTGGTGTATGGGATTATTTTCCTAACGAGTGTGAGATACTCCATCTTAGACCATTGGTGTGTGGAATTATTTTCCTAACGAGTGTGAGATACGCCATATTAGACCATTGGTGTATGGGATTATTTTCCTAACGAGTGTGAGATACTCCATCTGAGACCATTGGTGTATAGGATTATTTTCCTAACGAGTGTGAGATACTTCATCTTAGACCATTGGTGTATGGGATTATTTTCCTAACGAGTGTGAGATACTCCATCTTAGACCATTGGTGTATGGGATTATTTTCCTAACGAGTGTGAGATACTTCATCTTAGACCATTGGTGTGTGGGATTATTTTCCTAACGAGTGTGAGATACTCCATATTAGACCATTGGTGTGTGGGATTATTTTCCTAACGAGTGTGAGATACTCCATATTAGACCATTGGTGTGTGGGATTATTTTGATAACGAGTGTGAGATACTCCATCTTAGACCATTGGTGTGTGGGATTATTTTCCTAACGAGTGTGAGATCTTAGACCATTGGTGTGTGGAATTATTTTCCTAACGAGTGTGAGATACGCCATATTAGACCATTGGTGTATGGGATTATTTTCCTAACGAGTGTGAGATACTCCATCTGAGACCATTGGTGTATAGGATTATTTTCCTAACGAGTGTGAGATACTTCATCTTAGACCATTGGTGTATGGGATTATTTTCCTAACGAGTGTGAGATACTCCATCTTAGACCATTGGTGTATGGGATTATTTTCCTAACGAGTGTGAGATACTCCATCTTAGACCATTGGTGTGTGGAATTATTTTCCTAACGAGTGTGAGATACGCCATATTAGACCATTGGTGTATGGGATTATTTTCCTAACGAGTGTGAGATACTTCATCTTAGACCATTGGTGTATGGGATTATTTTCCTAACGAGTGTGAGATACTCCATCTTAGACCATTGGTGTGTGGGATTATTTTCCTAACGAGTGTGAGATACTCCATCTGAGACCATTGGTGTATAGGATTATTTTCCTAACGAGTGTGAGATACTTCATCTTAGACCATTGGTGTATGGGATTATTTTCCTAACGAGTGTGAGATACTCCATCTTAGACCATTGGTGTATGGGATTATTTTCCTAACGAGTGTGAGATACTTCATCTTAGACCATTGGTGTGTGGGATTATTTTCCTAACGAGTGTGAGATACTCCATATTAGACCATTGGTGTGTGGGATTATTTTCCTAACGAGTGTGAGATACTCCATATTAGACCATTGGTGTGTGGGATTATTTTCCTAACGAGTGTGAGATACTCCATCTTAGACCATTGGTGTGTGGGATTATTTTCCTAACGAGTGTGAGATACTCCATCTTAGACCATTGGTGTGTGGGATTATTTTCCTAACGAGTGTGAGATACTCCATATTAGACCATTGGTGTGTGGGATTATTTTGATAACGAGTGTGAGATACATCTTAGACCATTGGTGTGTGGGATTATTTTCCTAACGAGTGTGAGATACTCCATCTTAGACCATTGGTGTGTGGGATTATTTTCCTAACGAGTGTGAGATACTCCATCTTAGACCATTGGTGTATGGGATTATTTTCCTAACGAGTGTGAGATACTCCATCTGAGACCATTGGTGTATAGGATTATTTTCCTAACGAGTGTGAGATACTTCATCTTAGACCATTGGTGTATGAGATTATTTTCCTAACGAGTGTGAGATACTTCATCTTAGACCATTGGTGTGTGGGATTATTTTCCTAACGAGTGTGAGATACTCCATCTTAGACCATTGGTGTGTGGAATTATTTTCCTAACGAGTGTGAGATACGCCATATTAGACCATTGGTGTATGGGATTATTTTCCTAACGAGTGTGAGATACTCCATCTGAGACCATTGGTGTATAGGATTATTTTCCTAACGAGTGTGAGATACTTCATCTTAGACCATTGGTGTATGGGATTATTTTCCTAACGAGTGTGAGATACTCCATCTTAGACCATTAGTGTATGGGATTATTTTCCTAACGAGTGTGAGATACTCCATCTTAGACCATTGGTGTGTGGAATTATTTTCCTAACGAGTGTGAGATACGCCATATTAGACCATTGGTGTATGGGATTATTTTCCTAACGAGTGTGAGATACTTCATCTTAGACCATTGGTGTGTGAGATTATTTTGTCAACGAGTGTGAGATACTTCATCTTAGACCATTGGTGTATGGGATTATTTTCCTAACGAGTGTGAGATACTCCATCTTAGACCATTGGTGTGTGGAATTATTTTCCTAACGAGTGTGAGATACGCCATATTAGACCATTGGTGTATGGGATTATTTTCCTAACGAGTGTGAGATACTTCATCTTAGACCATTGGTGTATGGGATTATTTTCCTAACGAGTGTGGGATACTTCATCTTAGACCATTGGTGTGTGGGATTATTTTCCTAACGAGTGTGAGATACTTCATCTGAGACCATTGGTGTATGGGATTATTAAAGCCGCAATTTATCTCAGATCAAGCTATTTGGGTAAATTGCCAATAGCCGCTATTTATCTGAGATCAAGCTTTTTTGGTAATTAGCCAATACCCCGCTAGCCATTATGTATCTGAGATCAAGCTATTTGGGTAAATAGTCAATAGCCACTATTTATCTGAGATCAAGCAATTTGGGTAAATAACCAAAAGCCGCTAATTATCTGAGATCAAGCTATTTGGGTAAATAGCTAATAAATGTTATTTATCTGAGATCAAGCTATTTGGGTAAATAGGCAATAGCCGCTATTTATCTACGATCAAGCTATTTTGGTAAATAGCCAATAGCTGCTAATTATCTTAGATCAAGCAATTTGGGTAAATAACCAAAAGCCGCTAATTATCTGAGATCAAGCTATTTGGGTAAATAGCTAATAAATGTTATTTATCTGAGATCAAGCTATTTGGGTAAATAGGCAATAGCCGCTATTTATCTACGATCAAGCTATTTTGGTAAATAGCCAATAGCTGCTAATTATCTTAGATCAAGCAATTTGGGTAAATAGCCAAAAGCCGCTATTTATCTGAGATCAAGCTATTTTGGTAAATAGCCAATAGCTGGAATTTTTTTTTGGAGATCAAGCTATTTGGGTAAATAGCCAATAGCTGCTATTTATCTGAGATCAAGATATTTGGGTAAATAGCCAATTGCCACTGTTTTTTTAGCTCTAAGATCAAGCTATTTTTGTTAATTATCTGAGATCAAACTATTTTGGTAAATAGCCAATAGCTGCTATTTATCTGAGATCAAATTATTTTGGTAAATAACCAATACCAGTTATTTATCTGAAATCAAGCTATTTGGATAAATAGCCAATAGCCGATATCTATCTGAGATCAAGCTATGTGGGTAAATAGGCAATAGCCGCTATTTATCTAAGATCAAGCTATTTGGGTAAATAGCCAATAGCCGCTATTTATTTGAGATCAAGCTATTTTAGTAAATAGCCAATAACCGCTATTTATCTGAGATAAAGCAATTTGGGTAAATAACCAAAAGCCGCTAATTATCTGAGATCAAGCTATTTGGGTAAATAGCCAATAAATGCTATTTATCTGAGATCAAGCTATTTGGGTAAATAGGCAATAGCCGCTTTTTATCTAAGATCAAGCTATTTTGGTAAATAGCCAATAGCCGCTATTTATCTGAGATCAAGCTTTTTTGGTAATAGCCAATAGCCGTTATTTATCTGAGATCAAGCTATTTTTGTAAAAAGCCAATAACAGCTATTTATCTGAGATCAAGCCATTTTGGTAAATAGCTAATAGCTGCTATTTACCTTAGATCAAGCTATTTGGGTAAATAGGCAATAGCCACTATTTATCTAAGATCAAGCTATTTGGGGTAAATAGGCAAAAGCCGCTAATTATCTGAGATCAAGCTATTCGGGTAAATAGCCAATAGCTGCTAATTATCTTAGATCAATCAATTTGGGTAAATAGCCAAAAGCCGCTTATTATCTGAGATCAAGCAATTTGGGTAAATAGCCAAAAGCCGCTAATTATCTGAGATCAAGCTATTTTTGTAAATAGCCAATAGCTGCTAATTATCTGAGATCAAGCTATTTGGGTAAAAAGCCAAAAGCCGCAATTTATCTCAGATCAAGCTATTTGGGTAAATTGCCAATAGCCGCTATTTATCTGAGATCACGCTTTTTTGGTAAATAGCCAATACCCCGGTAGCCATTATTTACCTGAGATCAAGCTATTTGGGTAAATAGTTAATAGCCACTATTTATCTGAGATCAAGCAATTTGGGTAAATAACCAAAAGCCGCTAATTATCTGAGATCAAGCTATTTGGGTAAATAGCTAATAAATGTTATTTATCTGAGATCAAGCTATTTGGGTAAATAGGCAATAGCCGCTATTTATCTACGATCAAGCTATTTTGGTAAATAGCCAATAGCTGCTAATTATCTTAGATCAAGCAATTTGGGTAAATAGCCAAAAGCTGCTAATTATTTGAGATCAAGCAATTTGGGTAAATAGCCAAAAGCCGCTAATTATCTGAGATCAAGCTATTTTTGTAAATAGCCAATAGTCGCTATTTATCTGAGATCAAGATATTTTGGTAAATAGCCAAAAGCCGCTATTTATCTGAGATCAAGCTATTTGGTTGAAAAGCCAATAGCCGCTATTTATCTGAGATCAAGCTATTTGGGTAAAAAGCCAATAGCCGCTATTTATCTGAGATCAAGCTATTTTAGTAAATAGCCAATAGCCGCTATTTATCTGAGATCAAGCTCTTTGGGTAAATAGCCAATAGCCGCTATTTATCTGAGATCAAGCTTTTTGGGTAAATAGCCAATAGCTGCTATTTATCGGAGATCAAGGTATTTCCGTAATTAGCCAATAGCCGCTATTTATCTGAGATCAAGCAATTCGGGTAAATAACCAAAAGCCGCTGATTATCTGAGATCAAGCTATTTGGGTAAATAGCCAATAGCTGCTATTTATCAGAGATCAAGCTATTTTGGTAAATAACCAATAGCCGCTATTTATCTGAGATCAAGCTTTTTTGGTAAATAGCCAATACCCGTTATTTATCTGAGATCAATCTTTTTTTTGTAAATAGCCAATAGCAGCTATTTATCTGAGATCAAGCTATTTTGGTAAATAGCTAATAGCCGCTATTTACCTTAGATCAAGCTATTTGGGTAAAAAGCCAATAGCCGCTATTTATCTGAGATCAAGCTATTTGGGTAAATAGGCAATAGCCGCTATTTATCTGAGATCAAGCTTTTTGGGTAAATAGCCAATAGCCACTATTTATCTGAGATCAAGCAATTTGGGTAAATAACCAAAAGCCGCTAATTATCTGAGATCAAGCTATAAAAAGCCAATAGCCGCTATTTATCTCAGATCAAGCTATTTGGGTAAATAGTCAATAGCCACTGTTTACCTGAGATCAAGCTATTTGGGTAAATACCCAATAGCAGCTATTTATCTGAGATCAAGCTATTTTGGTAAATAGCTAATAGCCGCTATTTATCTTAGATCAAGCTATTTGGGTAAAAAGCCAATAGCTGCTATTTATCTCAGATCAAGCTATTTGGGTAAATTGCCAATAGCCGCTATTTATCTGAGATCAAGATTTTTGGGTAAATAGCCAATAGCCACTATTTATCTGAGATCAAGCAATTTGGGTAAATAACCAAAAGCCGCTAATTATCTGAGATCAAGCTATTTGGGTAAATAGCCAATAGCTGCTATTTATCTGAGATCAAGCTATTTTGGTAAATAGCCTACAGTAGCTATTTATCTGAGATCAAGCTATTTGGTTAAATAGCCAATAGCTGCTATTTATCTGAGATCAAGCTATTTTGGTAAATAGCCTACAGTCGCTATTTATCTGAGATCAAGCTATTTGGTTAAATAGGCAATAGCCACTATTTATCTAAGATCAAGCTATTTTGGTAAATAGCCTACAGTCGCTATTTATCTGAGATCAAGCTATTTGGTTAAATAGGCAATAGCCGCTATTTATCTAAGATCAAGCTATTTGGGGTATATAGGCAAAAGCCGCTATTTATCTCAGATCAAGCTATTTGGGGTAAATAGGCAAAAGCCGCTAATTATCTTAGATCAAGCAATTTGGGTAAATAGCCAAAAGCCGCTAATTATTTGAGATCAAGCTATTTGGGTAAATTGCCAATAGCCGCTATTTATCTGAGATCAAGCTATTTGGTTAAATAGGCAATAGCCGCTATTTATCTAAGATCAAGCTATTTGGGGTATATAGGCAAAAGCCGCTATTTATCTCAGATCAAGCTATTTGGGGTAAATATGCAAAAGCCGCTAATTATCTTAGATCAAGCAATTTGGGTAAATAGCCAAAAGCCGCTAATTATTTGAGATCAAGCTATTTGGGTAAATTGCCAATAGCCGCTATTTATCTGAGATCAAGCTTTTTTGGTAAATAGCCAATAGCCACTATTTATCTGAGATCAAGCTATTTGGGTAAATAGCCAATAGCCACTATTTATCTGAGATCAAGCAATTTGGGTAAATAACCAAAAGCCGCTAATTATCTGAGATCAAGCTATTTGGGTAAATAGCCAATAGCTGCTATTTATCTGAGATCAAGCTATTTGGTTAAATAGGTAATAGCTGCTATTTATCTAAGATCAAGCTATTTGAGGTAAATAGGCAAAAGCCACTAATTATCTGAGATCAAGCTATTTGGGTAAATAGCCAATAGCTGCTAATTAGCTGATATCAAGCAATTTGGTTTAATAGCCAAAAGCCGCTAATTATCTGAGATCAAGCTGTTTGGGTAAAAAGCCAAAAGCTGCTATTTATCCGAGATCAAGCTTTTTTGGTAAATTGCCAATAGCCACTATTAGTGAGTAACCACACATTAACGAGAGACACACACACCAAATGAGTGGGCACAATGGGCAACTGGTTTAATGAGTTAAAAGTATCATTCACATATCACCAAACAAAAGCTGCCCTATAAGTAAGAAGTCTAAAAAAAAACAAAAAAACATTGGAAACAACATAGAAATGATGTAATGTAATAGCATGACATGTGGGTTTATCTTCATAATAGGGTTGGGTGGGAGGGTTTTGAAACACACTGCATGCGATCGAACAGCGTGAAAGCAGGTTGTACATGCGCAGTAGTAGTAACAGTTAAACAATGATCAGCGTTGAGGGCGCCACACCATAAGTACACTAAAATTCTTTAAAATAAATTCTAAAGTGCAATTAGTGAGTAACCACACATTAACGAGAGACACACACACCAAATGAGTGGGCACAATGGGCAACTGGTTTAATGAGTTAAAAGTATCATTCACATATCACCAAACAAAAGCTGCCCAAACTCCCAACATGAGGAACATGTGACTCATAACACAACTAAATTACAGCTGTTATAAATTTTCGTCTTAATATTTCTAAACATTAAAACACTTTTAACTCAATCTCTTATGGTTAATAACTGGTACACTGAACTGACTGAATGCGGTGAGGCATTGCCCTGGGTTGAACAATCATTCGTTGAGCAAAGGTTTTGTCTAGGAGTACGAATGTATCTCCTGTAACAATCACTAGACCATCGACCCATGACTTTGATTTCCCAGTCTGAAATTCCGGCTGCTGCTGCTGATGTGGCACCCCCACTATGGAAACTATGACCACTGTACAAACTAGAGTCTAGTCCTATGTGGCTAAGTGAGGTCTTGAGGCTTTTAAATAGTATATATCTAGTGAGTGGCTTATTACCTGGCATTAAAAACAAAGCATCATTAGGTGATGCACCAGCCTTAATACGTTGGGAATATAAGCGTGATAACAAATCCACTGCACAAATTGAGCTGCCTGAGCAGCCTACAACAACATCAACACCTTTACGAAATGGGTCACATTTGGATTGTTTAAGGTGAATAATGGCTACAGAATGCATAGGTTTAGTAGTACCAGTAAAACTAACATCATTAACAGTAAGATGAACAGTTGGTTGAAAAGGTAATTGTTTAACTACAAGTTCGCCAGATCTAAACAGACCAAAAAAAGCAGTTACCATTGCAGTCCACAAAATAAGGTCTATTGGACGTGAAACATCATATAAAGGTTGCAGTTTCACAAGAATGTCAAATGTTATTGCCAACTTTTGTTTAGAGTCTGGTCCTTGAAATCTTTTTACTGATCTCATAGCTAATGGAATACGAAAACGACCCTTAAGGGGGTCTGGAAGGCCACTTTTGATATGCAATGAGCGTACCGAATAAAGGTATGTCAGAATGGTATTGTACTTTAGGTTCCTATCTTCCTTGAGATACGCGATAAACATAAGTAACAGATCCTCAGTGGCAGGCATGGGTATGGCTTGTATGTTTTCACAGAACTGCAAATATGACTTTTGTCCTGAGTTATAGGTACGGTCTGTGTTAGCCGAGTATGCACTACCCACTAGATTACAAGCCCGTAGCCACCAGTGATCATTCAAAGTGCCATGTCCTGTGAAGAAAGTAGATTATTGTTTATTATTTACATGTATCTAGATAATGCATCAGCTTGAGTGTTTTTGTATCCTGGAATGTGAACGGCATTCATCAGGAAACTATCTCTGGCACAAATGTAGAAAAGCTTTCTGAGTAGAGAAGCACACTTCTCATTGCGAGATGAGCCAGAGCGAATCATTGCAACCACTGAGGAATTATCACAATGAAATAGAATTTTATATCCAGCGAAATTTGAACCCCAGGTGTCTGCTGCACGAACAATAGCATACAGTTCCCTCCAATTAATTGAATGGGTCTTTGGTGTATAACCAGGTATCTCATCAGTGAACTTTCCGTTCAATGTCTGTTTTCCATATACACAGCCATAGCCAATGTCTGAGGCGTCTGTATATAGGTGTAAGTCTACGTTATTTGTCCAGTAACTATCATAAAACATACTAACTCCATTCCATGTTGGAAGGTAATCAAGCCACCATTGCAAGTCAAGCTTAAAGGCTTTCGTCAGTCTGATTTTGTGATGCAGATGTTTAAGTTTCTTTGAAGTGTCTATCAGTCTCCTTAAGAAAGTCCTGCCTGGGCGGCAAACACGTGTAATGAATGATAACTTTCCTATAAGAGAGAGAATTTCGCGTTTTGATGCCTTTGTATTTTGGGTCCAAGTGTGCAATTCCTCAGTAATCTCATTAATACGGTCCTGTGATACACGTGCTTCCATATTTTCAGTATCTAGTGTAATACCAAGAAATTCCATGGTCGTGGATGGTGATGTGACTTTGTTTGGATTGACTGGAAATCCAAGTTCATGACAGGCAAGTAGCATTCCTTGGAGGTTTGTATTGCATTGGTCAGTATTAGGGTGTCCTGCTGTGAAATAATCATCAAGATAGTGGTCTACAGGGTTAACATGATACTTAGATTCCATGGCAAACTGGAGTCCGTCTGCAAACTCAGTAAATATGGCTGGGCTGCTCCTTAATCCAAATGGCAGAACTTTACTATAGAAGTAACATTTCTTTTGTTCACCATCAATATTAAGATTCCATGAACAGCCAAGTAACTCCCAGTCATCCGGTGTGACAGGAATTTGATAGAATGCGTCTTCGAGGTCAACCTTTGCGATTAGGGACCCCTTACCTAATCGTTTTATATGCTCGATAGCCGTGCCAATCGATATGTATGTACAACTGAAGTCTTCTTTCGATATATGATCATTAACAGAGTCTTTTGGAGGCCAGGAAAGATCATGAATTAGGCGATATTTGTTTGTATTCTTCTTAGGTCGAGCACCTAGGGGTGAACTGATAAATGATTTGTAAGGTGGTTCAAAGTATGGTCCTGATTTGTATCCTTTCCTGACTTCCTCTAAGAGTTTTTTAGACACCGTTTCAGGAATGATGAGTGCACTTTTCCAATTTGGAGACACCAAGGGGGTTTCCGGCCTTTGACCTTTATATCCGATAGGCACCCCTTGTCGGATCCAATTCAAAATTTTCTTTGCATATTGTTTGTTTGGATGTTTATTGAGGACCTGTTGCCACGCCTTGGCGTTGAAGTGACATGCAATTCTGACAGGTGATGAGAGGGGAGTCTGCACCACATTTCTTGCACTTGTGAAGTCGTTTGCATCTTGGGAACTTGCATTCTCCGGTTTGGTATAGGAGGCATATTTCAGTTTTCTTCTTCGTGTACGTCGTCTTTTTCTCCTTTGATGTGGATAGTTCCTCCTGAAATGGACACTCCATGGCTAAATGATCGGTACTTCTGCAACGATAACATTCCCTCCGTGTGCCCTTTATAGCAGTAGGATCCATAAATGTAGTAATATACAGGTCTTGGTTCATGATATGATAATCAAAGGAGTGACGGTCCCCTAGGTAATGGCGGAATTTAACGTCATATGCATAGACTGCTGGCCATGCAAATTTTCCATCACAGTTCTGTATTAGGTGGCGGTAGGACAACAGGGATTTTGCAACATAGGGTTTTTTCTCTAATAGTATGCTCTCCACCACAGACATCGCACTGAGCCAGGCACCAAAAGACGATATGGGGGCTTTCTTCCTCTTTGGGTTGAAAACAATTTGACTGCCATCAATAGTAGCCTCCATTTTTTCAGTGCTTGGTGCATTGAACGAGTTTGTGGGGTGTAGATCGCTTAAATCGACGTACTCACCCGCTAGCACCTTCTTTTGTGTCCCAGCTGGTACTCCGTCATGCAAAGCTGATTTCTGCACTGGGTGGGCTGACATGTTTTCAAAGTCGTGAGGAATCTGCCCGTGAGGGCGCAACACATGGTCGTTGTTGGCTAGTTTGTGGCGGGAAGTGACATCGTCATAATCACGCAAGTTCAAAGACTGTTCGATGAGATCTGCAAATTTATCGACTTTGTTTTCTAACTTGTCGAGTCTTTTAACGACGTTACCCCCTTTTAATAAGCTGATGTGTGTGTTGCGGCGATCAGTAGAATCGGCATAGCTATCGATGACTGATGCAGGAGATAGTGGTTCCACATCTTCATTTTTCAAGTAGAGTTTCACTGGCGATCCATAGTCCTCAGTCTCCTTCATCTCGTCTGGGCATGTAGCACATGCATGTGACACTATTTGATCCCTGGGTCTAAGGTTGTATGACATTTTTGACTTCGATCACCGACGACGAGTTTTTGAAACACACTGCATGCGATCGAACAGCGTGAAAGCAGGTTGTACATGCGCAGTAGTAGTAACAGTTAAACAATGATCGGCGTTGAGGGCGCCACACCATAAGTACACTAAAATTCTTTAAAATAAATTCTAAAGTGCAATTTATCTGAGATCAAGCTATTTGGGTAAATAGTCAATAGCCGCTATTTACCTGAGATCAAGCTATTTTAGTAAATAGCCAATAACCGCTAGTTATCTGAGATCAAGCTATTTTAGTAAATAGCCAATAACCGCTAGTTATCTGAGATCAAGCTATTTGGGTAAATAGCCAATAAATGCTATTTATCTGAGATCAAGCTATTTTGGTAAATAGCCAATAGTCGCTATTTATCTGACATCTTGGTATTTTGGTAAATAGCCAATAGCCACTATTTATCTGAGATCAAGCTATTTAGTAAAATAGCCAATAGCCTCTATTTATCTGAGATCAAGCTATTTAGTAAAATAGCCAATAGCCGCTATTTAGCTGAGATCAATCTATTTGGGTAAATAGCCATTAGTAGCTATTTATTTGAGATCAAGCTGTTTGGGTAAATAGCCAATAGCTGTTATTTATCAGAGATCATGGTATTTTAGTAAATAGCCAATAGATGCTATTTATCTGAGATCAAGCTATTTTGGTAAATAGCCAATAGCTGCTATTTTTTTTTGAGATCAAGCTATTTGGGTAAAAAGCCAATAGCCGCTATTTATCTGAGATCAAGCTATTTGGGTAAATAGCCAATTGCCACTGTTTTTCTTAGCTCTAAGATCAAGCCATTTTGGTTATTTTTGTGAGATCCAGCTATTTTGGTAAATAGCCAATAGCCGCTATTCATCTGAGATGAAGCTTTATTGGTAATTAGCCAATAGTCGGTATTTATCTGAGATCAAGCTATTTTGGTAAATAGCCTATAGCCACTATTTTTCTGAGATAAAGGTATTTTTGTAAATAGCCAATAGCCACTATTTATCTGAGATCATAGTATTTTGGTAAATAGCAAATAGCCACTATTTATCTGAGATCAAGTTATTTGGTTAAACAGCCAATAGCCGCTATTTATCTGAGATCTACCTATTTGGGTAAATAGCCAATAGCGGCTATTTATCTGAGATCAAGCTGTTCGAGTAAATAGCCAATAGCTGTTATTTATCATGGTATTTAAGTAAATAGCCAAAAGATACTATTTATCAGAGATCAAGCTATTTTGATAATAGCCAATACCTGCTATTTATCTGAGATCAAGCTATTTTGGTAAATAGCCAATAGCTGGAATTTTTTTTTGGAGATCAAGCTATTTGGGTAAATAGCCAGTAGCTGCTATTTATCTGAGATCAAGCTATTTTGGTAAATATTCAACAGCCGCTAATTATCTGAGATCAAGCTATTTGGGTAAATAGCCAATAGATGCTATTTATCTGAGATCAACCTATTTTGGTAAATTGCCTACAGTCGCTATTTATCTGAGATCAAGCTATTTGGTTAAATAGACAATAGCCGCTATTTATCTAAGATCAAGCTATTTGGGGTAAATAGGCAAAAGCCGCTAATTATCTGAGATCAAGCTATTTGGGTAAATAGCCAATAGCTACTAATTATCTTAGATCAAGCAATTTGGGTAAATAGCCAAAAGCCGCTAATTATTTGAGATCAAGCAATTTGGGTAAATAGCCAAAAGCCGCTAATTATCTGAGATCAAGCTATTTTTATAAATAGCTAATAGCTGCTAATTATCTGAGATCAAGCAATTTGGGTTAATAGCCAAAAGCCGCTAATTATCTGAGAACAAGCTATTTGGGTAAATTGCCAATAGCCGCTATTTATCTGAGATCAAGCTATTTGGGTAAATAGCCAATAGCTGCTAATTATCTTAGATCAAGCAATTTGGGTAAATAGCCAAAAGCCGCTAATTATTTGAGATCAAGCAATTTGGGTAAATAGCCAAAAGCCGCTAATTATCTGAGATCAAGCTATTTTTATAAATAGCTAATAGCTGCTAATTATCTGAGATCAAGCAATTTGGGTTAATAGCCAAAAGCCGCTAATTATCTGAGAACAAGCTATTTGGGTAAATTGCCAATAGCCGCTATTTATCTGAGATCAAGCTTTTTTGGTAAATAGCCAATAGCCACTATTTATCTGAGATCAAGCTATTTAGGTAAATAGCCAATAGCCACTATTTATCTGAGATCAAGCAATTTGGTAAATAGCCTATAGCCACTATTTTTCTGAGATAAAGGTATTTTTGTAAATAGCCAATAGCCACTATTTATCTGAGATCATAGTATTTTGGTAAATAGCAAATAGCCACTATTTATCTGAGATCAAGTTATTTGGTTAAACAGCCAATAGCCGCTATTTATCTGAGATCTACCTATTTGGGTAAATAGCCAATAGCGGCTATTTATCTGAGATCAAGCTGTTCGAGTAAATAGCCAATAGCTGTTATTTATCATGGTATTTAAGTAAATAGCCAAAAGATACTATTTATCAGAGATCAAGCTATTTTGATAATAGCCAATACCTGCTATTTATCTGAGATCAAGCTATTTTGGTAAATAGCCAATAGCTGGAATTTTTTTTTGGAGATCAAGCTATTTGGGTAAATAGCCAGTAGCTGCTATTTATCTGAGATCAAGCTATTTTGGTAAATATTCAACAGCCGCTAATTATCTGAGATCAAGCTATTTGGGTAAATAGCCAATAGCTGCTATTTATCTGAGATCAACCTATTTTGGTAAATTGCCTACAGTCGCTATTTATCTGAGATCAAGCTATTTGGTTAAATAGACAATAGCCGCTATTTATCTAAGATCAAGCTATTTGGGGTAAATAGGCAAAAGCCGCTAATTATCTGAGATCAAGCTATTTGGGTAAATAGCCAATAGCTACTAATTATCTTAGATCAAGCAATTTGGGTAAATAGCCAAAGCCGCTAATTATTTGAGATCAAGCAATTTGGGTAAATAGCCAAAAGCCGCTAATTATCTGAGATCAAGCTAATTTTATAAATAGCTAATAGCTGCTAATTATCTGAGATCAAGCAATTTGGGTTAATAGCCAAAAGCCGCTAATTATCTGAGAACAAGCTATTTGGGTAAATTGCCAATAGCCGCTATTTATCTGAGATCAAGCTATTTGGGTAAATAGCCAATAGCTGCTAATTATCTTAGATCAAGCAATTTGGGTAAATAGCCAAAAGCCGCTAATTATTTGAGATCAAGCAATTTGGGTAAATAGCCAAAAGCCGCTAATTATCTGAGATCAAGCTATTTTTATAAATAGCTAATAGCTGCTAATTATCTGAGATCAAGCAATTTGGGTTAATAGCCAAAAGCCGCTAATTATCTGAGAACAAGCTATTTGGGTAAATTGCCAATAGCCGCTATTTATCTGAGATCAAGCTTTTTTGGTAAATAGCCAATAGCCACTATTTATCTGAGATCAAGCTATTTAGGTAAATAGCCAATAGCCACTATTTATCTGAGATCAAGCAATTTGGTAAATAGCCTATAGCCACTATTTTTCTGAGATAAAGGTATTTTTGTAAATAGCCAATAGCCACTATTTATCTGAGATCATAGTATTTTGGTAAATAGCAAATAGCCACTATTTATCTGAGATCAAGTTATTTGGTTAAACAGCCAATAGCCGCTATTTATCTGAGATCTACCTATTTGGGTAAATAGCCAATAGCGGCTATTTATCTGAGATCAAGCTGTTCGAGTAAATAGCCAATAGCTGTTATTTATCATGGTATTTAAGTAAATAGCCAAAAGATACTATTTATCAGAGATCAAGCTATTTTGATAATAGCCAATACCTGCTATTTATCTGAGATCAAGCTATTTTGGTAAATAGCCAATAGCTGGAATTTTTTTTTGGAGATCAAGCTATTTGGGTAAATAGCCAATAGCTGCTATTTATCTGAGATCAAGATATTTGGGTAAATAGCCTATTGCCACTGTTTTTTTTAGCTCTAAGATCAAGCTATTTTTGTTAATTATCTGAGATCAAACTATTTTGGTAAATAGCCAATAGCTGCTATTTATCTGAGATCAAACTATTTTGGTAAATAACCAATACCAGTTATTTATCTGAAATCAAGCTATTTGGATGAATAGCCAATAGCCGATATTTATCTGAGATCAAGCTATGTTGGTAAATAGGCAATAGCCGCTATTTATCTCAGATCAAGCTATTTGGGTAAATAGCCAATAGCCGCTATTTATCTGAGATCAAGCTTTTTTGGTAAATAGCCAATAGCCACTATTTATCTGAGATCAAGCTATTTAGGTAAATAGCCAATAGCCACTATTTATCTGAGATCAAGCAATTTGGTAAATAGCCTATAGCCACTATTTTTCTGAGATAAAGGTATTTTTGTAAATAGCCAATAGCCACTATTTATCTGAGATCATAGTATTTTGGTAAATAGCAAATAGCCACTATTTATCTGAGATCAAGTTATTTGGTTAAACAGCCAATAGCGGCTATTTATCTGAGATCAAGCTGTTCGAGTAAATAGCCAATAGCTGTTATTTATCATGGTATTTAAGTAAATAGCCAAAAGATACTATTTATCAGAGATCAAGCTATTTTGATAATAGCCAATACCTGCTATTTATCTGAGATCAAGCTATTTTGGTAAATAGCCAATAGCTGGAATTTTTTTTTGGAGATCAAGCTATTTGGGTAAATAGCCAATAGCTGCTATTTATCTGAGATCAAGATATTTGGGTAAATAGCCTATTGCCACTGTTTTTTTTAGCTCTAAGATCAAGCTATTTTTGTTAATTATCTGAGATCAAGCTATTTGGGTAAATAGCCAATAGCCGCTATTTATTTGAGATCAAGCTATTTTAGTAAATAGCCAATAACCGCTATTTATCTGAGATCAAGCAATTTGGGTAAATAGCCAATAAATGCTATTTATCTGAGATCAAGCTATTTGGGTAAATAGGCAATAGCCGCTATTTATCTAAGATCAAGCTATTTTGGTAAATAGCTAATAGCCGCTATTTACCTTAGATCAAGCAATTTGGGTAAATAACCAAAAGCCGCTAATTATGTGAGATCAAGCTATTTGGGTAAATAGCTAATAGCTGCTATTTATCTGAGATCAAGCTATTTGGGTAAATAGGCAATAGCCGCTATTTATCTAAGATCAAGCTATTTGGGGTAAATAGGCAAAAGTCGCTAATTATCTGAGATCAAGCTATTCGGGTAAATAGCCAATAGCTGCTAATTATCTTAGATCAATCAATTTGGGTAAATAGCCAAAAGCCGCTAATTATCTGAGATCAAGGAATTTGGGTAAATAGCCAAAAGCCGCTAATTATCTGAGATCAAGCTATTTTTGTAAATAGCCAATAGCTGCTAATTATCTGAGATCAAGCTATTTAGGTAAAAAGCCAAAAGCCGCTATTTATCTCAGATCAAGCTATTTGGGTAAATTGCCAATAGCCGCTATTTATCTGAGATCAAGCTTTTTTGGTAAATAGCCAATACCCCGGTAGCCATTATTTATCTGAGATCAAGCTATTTGGGTAAATAGTCAATAGCCACTATTTACCTGAGATCAAGCTATTTTAGTAAATAGCCAATAACCGCTATTTATCTGAGATCAAGCAATTTGGGTAAATAACCAAAAGCCGCTAATTATCTGAGATCAAGCTATTTGGGTAAATAGCTAATAAATGTTATTTATCTGAGATCAAGGTATTTGGGTAAATAGGCAATAGCCGCTATTTATCTAAGATCAAGCTATTTGGGTAAATAGCCAATAGCTGCTATTTATCTGAGATCAAGCTATTTTGGTAAATAGCCTACAGTCGCTATTTATCTGAGATCAAGCTATTTGGTTAAATAGCCAATAGCTGCTATTTATCTGAGATCAAGCTATTTTGGTAAATAGCCTACAGTCGCTATTTATCTGAGATCAAGCTATTTGGGTAAAAAGCCTATAGCCGCTATTTATCTGAGATCAAGCTATTTTGGTAAATAGCCAATAGCAGCTATTTATCTGAGATCAAGCTATTTGGTTAAATAGGCAATAGCCGCTATTTATCTAAGATCAAGCTATTTGGGGTATATAGGCAAAAGCCGCTATTTATCTGAGATCAAACTATTTGGGTAAATAGCCAATAGCCACTATTTATCTGAGATCAAGCTATTTGGGTAAATAGCCATTAGCCACTATTTATCTGAGATCAAGCAATTTGGGTAAATAACCAAAAGCCGCTAATTATCTGAGATCAAGCTATTTGGGTAAATAACCAAAATCCGCTATTTATCTGAGATCAAGGTATAAATAGCCAGTAGCTGCTATTTATCTGAGATCAAGCTATTTTGGTAAATATTCAACAGCCGTTATTTATCTGAGATCAAGCTATTTGGGTAAAAAGCCTATAGCCGCTATTTATCTGAGATCAAGCTATTTTGGTAAATAGCCAATAGCAGCTATTTATCTGAGATCAAGCTATTTGGTTAAATAGGCAATAGCCGCTATTTATCTAAGATCAAGCTATTTGGGGTATATAGGCAAAAGCCGCTATTTATCTGAGATCAAACTATTTGGGTAAATATCCAATAGCCACTATTTATCTGAGATCAAGCTATTTGGGTAAATAGCCATTAGCCACTATTTATCTGAGATCAAGCAATTTGGGTAAATAACCAAAAGCCGCTAATTATCTAAGATCAAGCTATTTTGGTAAATAATCAAAAGCCGCTATTTATCTGAGATCAAGGTATAAATAGCCAGTAGCTGCTATTTATCTGAGATCAAGCTATTTTGGTAAATATTCAACAGCCGCTAATTATCTGAGATCAAGCTATTTGGGTAAATAGCCAATAGCTGCTATTTATCTGAGATCAACCTATTTTGGTAAATTGCCTACAGTCGCTATTTATCTGAGATCAAGCTATTTGGTTAAATAGACAATAGCCGCTATTTATCTAAGATCAAGCTATTTGGGGTAAATAGGCAAAAGCCGCTAATTATCTGAGATCAAGCTATTTGGGTAAATAGCCAATAGCTGCTAATTATCTTAGATCAAGCAATTTGGGTAAATAGCCAAAAGCCGCTAATTATTTGAGATCAAGCAATTTAGGTAAATAGCCAAAAGCCACTAATTATCTGAGATCAAGCTATTTTTATAAATAGCCAAAAGCCGCTAATTATTTGAGATCAAGCAATTTGGGTAAATAGCCAAAAGCCGCTAATTATCTGAGATCAAGCTATTTTTATAAATAGCTAATAGCTGCTAATTATCTGAGATCAAGCAATTTGGGTTAATAGCCAAAAGCCGCTAATTATCTGAGAACAAGCTATTTGGGTAAATTGCCAATAGCCGCTATTTATCTGAGATCAAGCTTTTTTGGTAAATAGCCAATAGCCACTATTTATCTGAGATCAAGCTATTTAGGTAAATAGCCAATAGCCACTATTTATCTGAGATCAAGTAATTTGGGTTAATAACCAAAAGCCGCTAATTATCTGAGATCAAGCTATTTGGGTAAATAGCCAATAGCTGCTATTTATCTGAGATCAAGCTATTTGGTTAAATAGGTAATAGCTGCTATTTATCTAAGATCAAGCTATTTGAGGTAAATAGGCAAAAGCCGCTAATTTTCTGAGATCAAGCTATTTGGGTAAATAGCCAATAGCTCCTAATTAGCTGATATCAAACAATTTGGTTTAATAGCCAAAAGCCGCTAATTATCTGAGATCAAGCTGTTTGGGTAAAAAGCCAAAAGCCGCTATTTATCTGAGATCAAGGTTTTTTGGTAAATTGCCAATAGCCACTATTTATCTGAGATCAAGCTATTTGGGTAAATAGTCAATAGCCGCTATTTACCTGAGATCAAGCTATTTGGGTAAATAGCCAATACCCGCTATTTATCTGAGATCAAGCTATTTTAGTAAATAGCCAATAACCGCTATTTATCTGATATCAAGCAATTTGGGTAAATAACCAAAAGCCGCTATTTATCTGAAATCAAGCTATTTGGGTAAATAGGCAATAAGCGCTGATTATCTGAGATCAAGCTATTTTGGTAAATAACCAATAGCCGCTATTATCTGAGATCAAGCTTTTTTGGTAAATAGCCAATAAATGCTATTTATCTGAGATCAAGCTATTTGGGTAAATAGGCAATAGCCGCTATTTATCTAAGATCAAGCTATTTTGGTAAATAGCTAATAGCCGCTATTTACCTTAGATCAAGCAATTTGGGTAAATAACCAAAAGCCGCTAATTATGTGAGATCAAGCTATTTGGGTAAATAGCTAATAGCTGCTATTTGTCTGAGATCAAGCTATTTGGGTAAATAGGCAATAGCCGCTATTTATCTAAGATCAAACTATTTGGGGTAAATAGGCAAAAGCCGCTAATTATCTGAGATCAAGCTATATGGGTAAATAGCCAATAGCTGCTAATTATCTTAGATCAATCAATTTGGGTAAATAGCCAAAAGCCGCTAATTATCTGAGATCAAGGAATTTGGGTAAATAGCCAAAAGCCGCTAATTATCTGAGATCAAGCTATTTTTGTAAATAGCCAATAGCTGCTAATTATCTGAGATCAAGCTATTTAGGTAAAAAGCCAAAAGCCGCTATTTATCTCAGATCAAGCTATTTGGGTAAATTGCCAATAGCCGCTATTTATCTGAGATCAAGCTTTTTTGGTAAATAGCCAATACCCCGGTAGCCATTATTTATCTGAGATCAAGCTATTTGGGTAAATAGTCAATAGCCACTATTTACCTGAGATCAAGCTATTTTAGTAAATAGCCAATAACCGCTATTTATCTGAGATCAAGCAATTTGGGTAAATAACCAAAAGCCGCTAATTATCTGAGATCAAGCTATTTGGGTAAATAGCTAATAAATGTTATTTATCTGAGATCAAGGTATTTGGGTAAATAGGCAATAGCCGCTATTTATCTAAGATCAAGCTATTTGGGTAAATAGCCAATAGCTGCTATTTATCTGAGATCAAGCTATTTTGGTAAATAGCCTACAGTCGCTATTTATCTGAGATCAAGCTATTTGGTTAAATAGCCAATAGCTGCTATTTATCTGAGATCAAGCTATTTTGGTAAATAGCCTACAGTCGCTATTTATCTGAGATCAAGCTATTTGGGTAAAAAGCCTATAGCCGCTATTTATCTGAGATCAAGCTATTTTGGTAAATAGCCAATAGCAGCTATTTATCTGAGATCAAGCTATTTGGTTAAATAGGCAATAGCCGCTATTTATCTAAGATCAAGCTATTTGGGGTATATAGGCAAAAGCCGCTATTTATCTGAGATCAAACTATTTGGGTAAATAGCCAATAGCCACTATTTATCTGAGATCAAGCTATTTGGGTAAATAGCCATTAGCCACTATTTATCTGAGATCAAGCAATTTGGGTAAATAACCAAAAGCCGCTAATTATCTGAGATCAAGCTATTTGGGTAAATAACCAAAATCCGCTATTTATCTGAGATCAAGGTATAAATAGCCAGTAGCTGCTATTTATCTGAGATCAAGCTATTTTGGTAAATATTCAACAGCCGTTATTTATCTGAGATCAAGCTATTTGGGTAAAAAGCCTATAGCCGCTATTTATCTGAGATCAAGCTATTTTGGTAAATAGCCAATAGCAGCTATTTATCTGAGATCAAGCTATTTGGTTAAATAGGCAATAGCCGCTATTTATCTAAGATCAAGCTATTTGGGGTATATAGGCAAAAGCCGCTATTTATCTGAGATCAAACTATTTGGGTAAATATCCAATAGCCACTATTTATCTGAGATCAAGCTATTTGGGTAAATAGCCATTAGCCACTATTTATCTGAGATCAAGCAATTTGGGTAAATAACCAAAAGCCGCTAATTATCTAAGATCAAGCTATTTTGGTAAATAATCAAAAGCCGCTATTTATCTGAGATCAAGGTATAAATAGCCAGTAGCTGCTATTTATCTGAGATCAAGCTATTTTGGTAAATATTCAACAGCCGCTAATTATCTGAGATCAAGCTATTTGGGTAAATAGCCAATAGCTGCTATTTATCTGAGATCAACCTATTTTGGTAAATTGCCTACAGTCGCTATTTATCTGAGATCAAGCTATTTGGTTAAATAGACAATAGCCGCTATTTATCTAAGATCAAGCTATTTGGGGTAAATAGGCAAAAGCCGCTAATTATCTGAGATCAAGCTATTTGGGTAAATAGCCAATAGCTGCTAATTATCTTAGATCAAGCAATTTGGGTAAATAGCCAAAAGCCGCTAATTATTTGAGATCAAGCAATTTAGGTAAATAGCCAAAAGCCACTAATTATCTGAGATCAAGCTATTTTTATAAATAGCCAAAAGCCGCTAATTATTTGAGATCAAGCAATTTGGGTAAATAGCCAAAAGCCGCTAATTATCTGAGATCAAGCTATTTTTATAAATAGCTAATAGCTGCTAATTATCTGAGATCAAGCAATTTGGGTTAATAGCCAAAAGCCGCTAATTATCTGAGAACAAGCTATTTGGGTAAATTGCCAATAGCCGCTATTTATCTGAGATCAAGCTTTTTTGGTAAATAGCCAATAGCCACTATTTATCTGAGATCAAGCTATTTAGGTAAATAGCCAATAGCCACTATTTATCTGAGATCAAGTAATTTGGGTTAATAACCAAAAGCCGCTAATTATCTGAGATCAAGCTATTTGGGTAAATAGCCAATAGCTGCTATTTATCTGAGATCAAGCTATTTGGTTAAATAGGTAATAGCTGCTATTTATCTAAGATCAAGCTATTTGAGGTAAATAGGCAAAAGCCGCTAATTTTCTGAGATCAAGCTATTTGGGTAAATAGCCAATAGCTCCTAATTAGCTGATATCAAACAATTTGGTTTAATAGCCAAAAGCCGCTAATTATCTGAGATCAAGCTGTTTGGGTAAAAAGCCAAAAGCCGCTATTTATCTGAGATCAAGGTTTTTTGGTAAATTGCCAATAGCCACTATTTATCTGAGATCAAGCTATTTGGGTAAATAGTCAATAGCCGCTATTTACCTGAGATCAAGCTATTTGGGTAAATAGCCAATACCCGCTATTTATCTGAGATCAAGCTATTTTAGTAAATAGCCAATAACCGCTATTTATCTGATATCAAGCAATTTGGGTAAATAACCAAAAGCCGCTATTTATCTGAAATCAAGCTATTTGGGTAAATAGGCAATAAGCGCTGATTATCTGAGATCAAGCTATTTTGGTAAATAACCAATAGCCGCTATTATCTGAGATCAAGCTTTTTTGGTAAATAGCCAATAAATGCTATTTATCTGAGATCAAGCTATTTGGGTAAATAGGCAATAGCCGCTATTTATCTAAGATCAAGCTATTTTGGTAAATAGCTAATAGCCGCTATTTACCTTAGATCAAGCAATTTGGGTAAATAACCAAAAGCCGCTAATTATGTGAGATCAAGCTATTTGGGTAAATAGCTAATAGCTGCTATTTGTCTGAGATCAAGCTATTTGGGTAAATAGGCAATAGCCGCTATTTATCTAAGATCAAACTATTTGGGGTAAATAGGCAAAAGCCGCTAATTATCTGAGATCAAGCTATATGGGTAAATAGCCAATAGCTGCTAATTATCTTAGATCAATCAATTTGGGTAAATAGCCAAAAGCCGCTAATTATCTGAGATCAAGCAATTTGGGTAAATAGCCAAAAGCCGCTAATTATCTGAGATCAAGCTTTTTTTGTAAATAGCCAATACCTGCTAATTATCTGAGATCAAGCTATTTAGGTAAAAAGCCAAAAGCCGCTATTTATCTCAGATCAAGCTATTTGGGTAAATTGCCAATAGCCGCTATTTATCTGAGATCAAGCTTTTTTGGTAAATAGCCAATACCCCGGTAGCCATTATTTATCTGAGATCAAGCTATTTGGGTAAATAGTCAATAGCCACTATTTACCTGAGATCAAGCTATTTTAGTAAATAGCCAATAACCGCTATTTATCTGAGATCAAGCAATTTGGGTAAATAACCAAAAGCCGCTAATTATCTGAGATCAAGCTATTTGGGTAAATAGCTAATAAATGTTATTTATCTGAGATCAAGCTATTTGGGTAAATAGGCAATAGCCGCTATTTATCTAAGATCAAGCTATTTTGGTAAATAGCCAATAGCTGCTAATTATTTTAGATCAAGCAATTTGGGTAAATAGCCAAAAGCCGCTAATTATTTGAGATCAAGCAATTTGGGTAAATAGCCAAAAGCCGCTAATTATCTGAGATCAAGTTATTTTTGTAAATAGCCAATAGCCGCTATTTATCTGAGATCATGCTATTTTGGTTGAAAAGCCAATAGCCGCTATTTATATGAGATCAAGCTATTTGGGTAAAAAGCCAATAGCCGCTATTTATCTGAGATCAAGCTATTTTAGTAAATAGCCAATAGCCGCTATTTATCTGAGATCAAGCTTTTTGGGTAAATAGCCAATAGCCGCTATTTATCTGAGATCAAGCTTTTTGGGTAAATAGCCAATAGCTGCTATTTTTCTGAGATCAAGCTATTTGGGTAAATAGCCAATAGCCGCTATTTATCGGCGATCAAGGTATTTTCGTAATTAGCCAATAGCCGCTATTTATCTGAGATCAAGCTATTTTAGTAAATATCCAATAGCCGCTATTTATCTGAGATCAAACTATTTGGGTAAATAGCCAATAGCCGCTATTTATCGGCGATCAAGGTATTTTCGTAATTAGCCAATAGCCGCTATTTATCTGAGATCAAGCTATTTTAGTAAATAGCCAATAGCCGCTATTTATCTGAGATCAAGCTTTTTGGGTAAATAGCCAATAGCCGCTATTTATCTGAGATCAAGCTTTTTGGGTAAATAGCCAATAGCTGCTATTTTTCTGAGATCAAGCTATTTGGGTAAATAGCCAACAGCCGCTAATTATCTGAGATCAAGCTATTTGGGTAAATAGGCAATAGCTGCTATTTATCTTAATTCAAGCTTTTTGGGGAAATAGCCAATTGCCAATATTTTTCTTAGCTCTAAGATCAAGCTATTTTGGTTATTTATCAGAGATCAAGCTATTTTGGTAAATAACCAATAGCAGCTATTTATCTGAGATCAAGCTTTTTTGGTAAATAGCCAATACCCGTTATTTATCTGAGATCAATCTTTTTTTGTAAATAGCCAATAGCAGCTATTTATCTGAGATCAAGCTATTTTGGTAAATAGGTAATAGCCGCTATTTACCTTAGATCAAGCTATTTGGGTAAAAAGCCAATAGCCGCTATTTATCTCAGATCCAGCTATTTGGGTAAATTGCCAATAGCCGCTATTTATCTGAGATCAAGCTTTTTGGGTAAATAGCCAATAGCCACTATTTATCTGAGATCAAGCAATTTGGGTAAATAACCAAAAGCCGCTAATTATCTGAGATCAAGCTATTAATAGCCAGTAGCTGCTATTTATCTGAGATCAAGCTATTTTGGTAAATATCCAACAGCCGCTATTTATCTGAGATTAAGCTATTTGGTTACAAGGCAATAGCCGCTACTTATCTGAGATCAAGCTATTTGGGTAAAAAGCCAATAGCCGCTATTTATCTCAGATCAAGCTATTTGGGTAAATAGTCAATAGCCACTGTTTACCTGAGATCAAGCTATTTGGGTAAATACCCAATAGCAGCTATTTATCTGAGATCAAGCTATTTTGGTAAATAGCTAATAGCCGCTATTTATCTTAGATCAAGCTATTTGGGTAAAAAGCCAATAGCCGCTATTTATCTCAGATCAAGCTATTTGGGTAAAAAGCCAATAGCCGCTATTAATCTCAGATCCAGCTATTTGGGTAAATTGCCAATAGCCGCTATTTATCTGAGATCAAGCTTTTTGGGTAAATAGCCAATACCCGTTATTTATCTGAGATCAATCTTTTTTTGTAAATAGCCAATAGCAGCTATTTATCTGAGATCAAGCTATTTTGGTAAATAGGTAATAGCCGCTATTTACCTTAGATCAAGCTATTTGGGTAAAAAGCCAATAGCCGCTATTTATCTCAGATCCAGCTATTTGGGTAAATTGCCAATAGTCGCTATTTATCTGAGATCAAGCTTTTTGGGTAAATAGCCAATAGCCACTATTTATCTGAGATCAAGCAATTTGGGTAAATAACCAAAAGCCGCTAATTATCTGAGATCAAGCTATTAATAGCCAGTAGCTGCTATTTATCTGAGATCAAGCTATTTTGGTAAATATCCAACAGCCGCTATTTATCTGAGATTAAGCTATTTGGTTACAAGGCAATAGCCGCTACTTATCTGAGATCAAGCTATTTGGGTAAAAAGCCAATAGGCACTATTTATCTCAGATCAAGCTATTTGGGTAAATAGTCAATAGCCACTGTTTACCTGAGATCAAGCTATTTGGGTAAATACCCAATAGCAGCTATTTATCTGAGATCAAGCTATTTTGGTAAATAGCTAATAGCCGCTATTTATCTTAGATCAAGCTATTTGGGTAAAAAGCCAATAGCCGCTATTTATCTCAGATCAAGCTATTTGGGTAAAAAGCCAATAGCCGCTATTAATCTCAGGTCAAGCTATTTGGGTAAATTGCCAATAGCCGCTATTTATCTGAGATCAAGATTTTTGGGTAAATAGCCAATAGCCACTATTTATCTGAGATCAAGCAATTTGGGTAAATAACCAAAAGCTGCTATTTATCTGAGATCAAGCTATTTTGGTAAATAGCCTACAGTCGCTATTTATCTGAGATCAAGCTATTTGGTTAAATAGCCAATAGTCACTATTTATCTGAGATCAAGCTATTTTGGTAAATAGCCTACAGTCGCTATTTATCTGAGATCAAGCTATTTGGTTAAATAGGCAATAGCCGCTATTTATCTAAGATCAAGCTATTTGGGGTATATAGGCAAAAGCCGCTATTTATCTGAGATCAAGCTATTTGGGTAAATTGCCAATAGCCGCTATTTATCTGAGATCAAGCTTTTTTGGTAAATAGCCAATAGCCACTATTTATCTGAGATCAAGCTATTTGGGTAAATAGCCATTAGCCACTATTTATCTGAGATCAAGCAATTTGGGTAAATAACCAAAAGCCGCTAATTATCTGAGATCAAGCTATTTGGGTAAATAACCAAAAGCCGCTATTTATCTGAGATCAAGGTATAAATAGCCAGTAGCTGCTATTTATCTGAGATCAAGCTATGTTGGTAAATAACCAAAAGCCGCTATTTATCTGAGATCAAGCTATTTGGGTAAATAGCCAATAGCTGCTATTTATCTGAGATCAACCTATTTTGGTAAATTGCCTACAGTCGCTATTTATCTGAGATCAAGCTATTTGGTTAAATAGACAATAGCCGCTATTTATCTAAGATCAAGCTATTTGGGGTAAATAGGCTAAAGCCGCTAATTATCTGAGATCAAGCTATTTGGGTAAATAGCCAATAGCTGCTAATTATCTTAGATCAAGCAATTTGGGTAAATAGCCAAAAGCTGCTAATTATTTGAGATCAAGCAATTTGGGTAAATAGCCAAAAGCCGCTAATTATCTGAGATCAAGCTATTTTTATAAATAGCCAATAGCTGCTAATTATCTGAGATCAAGCAATTTGGGTTAATAGCCAAAAGCCGCTAATTATCTGAGAACAAGCTATTTGGGTAAATTGCCAATAGCCGCTATTTATCTGAGATCAAGCTTTTTTGGTAAATAGCCAATAGCCACTATTTATCTGAGATCAAGCTATTTGGGTAAATAGCCAATAGCCACTATTTATCTGAGATCAAGCAATTTGGGTTAATAACCAAAAGCCGCTAATTATCTGAGATCAAGCTATTTGGGTAAATAGCCAATAGCTGCTATTTATCTGAGATCAAGCTATTTGGTTAAATAGGTAATAGCTGCTATTTATCTAAGATCAAGCTATTTGAGGTAAATAGGCAAAAGCCGCTAATTATCTGAGATCAAGCTATTTGGGTAAATAGCCAATAGCTGCTAATTAGCTGATATCAAGCAATTTGGTTTAATAGCCAAAAGCCGCTAATTATCTGAGATCAAGCTGTTTGGGTAAAAAGCCAAAAGCCGCTATTTATCTGAGATCAAGGTTTTTTGGTAAATTGCCAATAGCCACTATTTATCTGAGATCAAGCTATTTGGGTAAATAGTCAATAGCCGCTATTTACCTGAGATCAAGCAATTTGGGTAAATAGCCAATAGCCGCTATTTATCTGAGATCAAGCTATTTTAGTAAATAGCCTACAGTCGCTATTTATCTGAGATCAAGCTATTTGGTTAAATAGGCAATAGCCGCTATTTATCTAAGATCAAGCTATTTGGGGTATATAGGCAAAAGCCGCTATTTATCTGAGATCAAGCTATTTGGGTAAATTGCCAATAGCCGCTATTTATCTAAGATCAAGCTATTTGGGGTATATAGGCAATAGCCACTATTTATCTGAGATCAAGCTATTTGGGTAAATAGCCATTAGCCACTATTTATCTGAGATCAAGCAATTTGGGTAAATAACCAAAAGCCGCTAATTATCTGAGATCAAGCTATTTGGGTAAATAACCAAAAGCCGCTATTTATCTGAGATCAAGGTATAAATAGCCAGTAGCTGCTATTTATCTGAGATCAAGCTATGTTGGTAAATAACCAAAAGCCGCTATTTATCTGAGATCAAGCTATTTGGGTAAATAGCCAATAGCTGCTATTTATCTGAGATCAACCTATTTTGGTAAATTGCCTACAGTCGCTATTTATCTGAGATCAAGCTATTTGGTTAAATAGACAATAGCCGCTATTTATCTAAGATCAAGCTATTTGGGGTAAATAGGCAAAAGCCGCTAATTATCTGAGATCAAGCTATTTGGGTAAATAGCCAATAGCTGCTAATTATCTTAGATCAAGCAATTTGGGTAAATAGCCAAAAGCCGCTAATTATTTGAGATCAAGCAATTTGGGTAAATAGCCAAAAGCCGCTAATTATCTGAGATCAAGCTATTTTTATAAATAGCCAATAGCTGCTAATTATCTGAGATCAAGCAATTTGGGTTAATAGCCAAAAGCCGCTAATTATCTGAGAACAAGCTATTTGGGTAAATTGCCAATAGCCACTATTTATCTGAGATCAAGCTTTTTTTGGTAAATAGCCAATAGCCACTATTTATCTGAGATCAAGCTATTTGGGTAAATAGCCAATAGCCACTATTTATCTGAGATCAAGCAATTTGGGTTAATAACCAAAAGCCGCTAATTATCTGAGATCAAGCTATTTGGGTAAATAGCTAATAGCTGCTATTTATCTGAGATCAAGCTATTTGGTTAAATAGGTAATAGCTGCTATTTATCTAAGATCAAGCTATTTGAGGTAAATAGGCAAAAGCCGCTAATTATCTGAGATCAAGCTATTTGGGTAAATAGCCAATAGCTGCTAATTAGCTGATATCAAGCAATTTGGTTTAATAGCCAAAAGCCGCTAATTATCTGAGATCAAGCTGTTTGGGTAAAAAGCCAAAAGCCGCTATTTATCTGAGATCAAGGTTTTTTGGTAAATTGCCAATAGCCACTATTTATCTGAGATCAAGCTATTTGGGTAAATAGTCAATAGCCGCTATTTACCTGAGATCAAGCTATTTGGGTAAATAGCCAATAGCCGCTATTTATCTGAGATCAAGCTATTTTAGTAAATAGCCAATAACCGCTATTTATCTGATATCAAGCAATTTGGGTAAATAGCCAATAGCCGCTATTTATCTGAGATCAAGCTATTTTAGTAAATAGCCAATAACCGCTATTTATCTGATATCAAGCAATTTGGGTAAATAACCAAAAGCCGCTATTTATCTGAGATCAAGCTATTTCAGTAAATAGGCAATAATCGCTGATTATCTGAGATCAAGCTATTTTGGTAAATAACCAATAGCCGCTATTTATCTGAGATCAAGCTTTTTTGGTAAATAGCCAATAACCGCTATTTATCTGAGATCAAGCAATTTGGGGTAAATAGTCAATAGCCACTATTTACCTGAGATCAAGCTATTTGGGTAAATAGGCAATAGCCGCTATTTATCTGAGATCAAGCTATTTGGGTAAATAGGCAATAATCGCTGATTATCTGAGATTAAGCTATTTTGGTAAATAACCAATAGCCGCTATTTATCTGAGATCAAGCTTTTTTGGTAAATAGCCAATAACCGCTATTTATCTGAGATCAAGCAATTTGGGGTAAATAGTCAATAGCCACTATTTACCTGAGATCAAGCTATTTGGGTAAATAGGCAATAGCCACTATTTATCTGAGATCAAGCTATTTGGGTAAATAGGCAATAATCGCTGATTATCTGAGATCAAGCTATCTTGGTAAATAACCAATAGCCGCTATTTATCTGAGATCAAGCTTTTTTGGTAAATAGCCAATAACCGCTATTTATCTGAGATCAAGCAATTTGGGTAAATAGCTAGTAAATGCTATTTATCTGAGATCAAGCTATTTGGTTACAAAGCCAATAGCCGCTATTTACCTTAGATCAAGCTATTTGGGTAAAAAGCCAATAGCCGCTATTTATCTGAGATCCCGCTATTTCGGTAAAAAGCCAATAGCCACTATTTATCTGAGATCAAGCAATTTTGGTAAATAGCCAACAGCTGCTATTTATCTGAGATCAAGCTATTTGGTTACAAAGCCAATAGCCGCTATTTATCTGAGATCAAGCTTTTTGGGTAAATAGCCAATAGCCGTTATTTATCTGAGATCAAGCTATTTTTGTTAATAGCCAATAGCAGCTATTTATCTGAGATCAAGCTATTTGGGTAAATTGCCAATAGCCGCTATTTATCTGAGATTAAGGTTTTTGGGTAAATAGCCAATAGCCGCTATTTATCTTAGATCAAGCTATTTGGGTAAATAGCCTATAGCTGCTATTTATCTGAGATCAAGCTATTTGGGTAAATAGCCAATAGCCGCTATTTATCTGAGATTAAGTTTTTTGGGTAAATAGCCAATAGCCACTATTTATCTGAGATCAAAGAATTTGGGTAAATAACCAAAAGCCGCTAATTATCTGAGATCAAGCTATTTGGGTAAATAGCCAATAGGTGCTATTTAACTGAGGTGAAGCTATTTTGGTAAATAGCCATCAGTCGCTATTTATCTGAGATGAAGCTATTTGGTTAAAAAGCCAATAGCCGCTATTTATCTGAGATCAAGCTATTTGGGTAAATTGCCAATAGCTGCTATTTATCTGAGACCAAGCTATTTGGGTAAATAGGCAATAGCCGCTATTTATCTAAGATCAAGCTATTTGGGGTAAATAGGCAAAAGCCGCTAATTATCTGAGATCAAGCTATTCGGGTAAATAGCCAATAGCTGCTAATTATCTTAGATCAATCAATTTGGGTAAATAGCCAAAAGCCGCTAATTATCTGAGATAAGGCAATTTGGGTAAATAGCCAAAAGCCGCTAATTATCTGAGATCAAGCTATTTTTGTAAATAGCCAATAGCTGCTAATTATCTGAGATCAAGCTATTTAGGTAAAAGGCCAAAAGCCGCTATTTATCTCAGATCAAGCTATTTGGGTAAATTGCCAATAGCCGCTATTTATCTGAGATCAAGCTATTTGGGTAAATAGTCAATAGCCACTATTTACCTGAGATCAAGCTATTTTAGTAAATAGCCAATAACCGCTATTTATCTGAGATCAAGCAATTTGGGTAAATAACCAAAAGCCGCTAATTATCTGAGATCAAGCTATTTGGGTAAATAGCTAATAAATGTTATTTATCTGAGATCAAGCTATTTGGGTAAATAGGCAATAGCCGCTATTTATCTAAGATATAGCCGCTATTTATCTAAGATCAAGCTATTTTGGTAAATAGCCAATAGCTGCTAATTGTTTTAGATCAAGCAATTTGGGTAAATAACCAAAAGCCGCTAATTATCTGAGATCAAGCTATTTGGGTAAATAACCAAAAGCCGCTATTTATCTGAGATCAAGGTATAAATAGCCAGTAGCTGCTATTTATCTGAGATCAAGCTATGTTGGTAAATAACCAAAAGCCGCTATTTATCTGAGATCAAGCTATTTGGGTAAATAGCCAATAGCTGCTATTTATCTGAGATCAACCTATTTTGGTAAATTGCCTACAGTCGCTATTTATCTGAGATCAAGCTATTTGGTTAAATAGACAATAGCCGCTATTTATCTAAGATCAAGCTATTTGGGGTAAATAGGCAAAAGCCGCTAATTATCTGAGATCAAGCTATTTGGGTAAATAGCCAATAGCTGCTAATTATCTTAGATCAAGCAATTTGGGTAAATAGCCAAAAGCCGCTAATTATTTGAGATCAAGCAATTTGGGTAAATAGCCAAAAGCCGCTAATTATCTGAGATCAAGCTATTTTTATAAATAGCCAATAGCTGCTAATTATCTGAGATCAAGCAATTTGGGTTAATAGCCAAAAGCCGCTAATTATCTGAGAACAAGCTATTTGGGTAAATTGCCAATAGCCACTATTTATCTGAGATCAAGCTTTTTTTGGTAAATAGCCAATAGCCACTATTTATCTGAGATCAAGCTATTTGGGTAAATAGCCAATAGCCACTATTTATCTGAGATCAAGCAATTTGGGTTAATAACCAAAAGCCGCTAATTATCTGAGATCAAGCTATTTGGGTAAATAGGTAATAGCTGCTATTTATCTAAGATCAAGCTATTTGAGGTAAATAGGCAAAAGCCGCTAATTATCTGAGATCAAGCTATTTGGGTAAATAGCCAATAGCTGCTAATTAGCTGATATCAAGCAATTTGGTTTAATAGCCAAAAGCCGCTAATTATCTGAGATCAAGCTGTTTGGGTAAAAAGCCAAAAGCCGCTATTTATCTGAGATCAAGGTTTTTTGGTAAATTGCCAATAGCCACTATTTATCTGAGATCAAGCTATTTGGGTAAATAGTCAATAGCCGCTATTTACCTGAGATCAAGCTATTTGGGTAAATAGCCAATAGCCGCTATTTATCTGAGATCAAGCTATTTTAGTAAATAGCCAATAACCGCTATTTATCTGATATCAAGCAATTTGGGTAAATAGCCAATAGCCGCTATTTATCTGAGATCAAGCTATTTTAGTAAATAGCCAATAACCGCTATTTATCTGATATCAAGCAATTTGGGTAAATAACCAAAAGCCGCTATTTATCTGAGATCAAGCTATTTCAGTAAATAGGCAATAATCGCTGATTATCTGAGATCAAGCTATTTTGGTAAATAACCAATAGCCGCTATTTATCTGAGATCAAGCTTTTTTGGTAAATAGCCAATAACCGCTATTTATCTGAGATCAAGCAATTTGGGGTAAATAGTCAATAGCCACTATTTACCTGAGATCAAGCTATTTGGGTAAATAGGCAATAGCCGCTATTTATCTGAGATCAAGCTATTTGGGTAAATAGGCAATAATCGCTGATTATCTGAGATTAAGCTATTTTGGTAAATAACCAATAGCCGCTATTTATCTGAGATCAAGCTTTTTTGGTAAATAGCCAATAACCGCTATTTATCTGAGATCAAGCAATTTGGGGTAAATAGTCAATAGCCACTATTTACCTGAGATCAAGCTATTTGGGTAAATAGGCAATAGCCACTATTTATCTGAGATCAAGCTATTTGGGTAAATAGGCAATAATCGCTGATTATCTGAGATCAAGCTATCTTGGTAAATAACCAATAGCCGCTATTTATCTGAGATCAAGCTTTTTTGGTAAATAGCCAATAACCGCTATTTATCTGAGATCAAGCAATTTGGGTAAATAGCTAGTAAATGCTATTTATCTGAGATCAAGCTATTTGGTTACAAAGCCAATAGCCGCTATTTACCTTAGATCAAGCTATTTGGGTAAAAAGCCAATAGCCGCTATTTATCTGAGATCCCGCTATTTCGGTAAAAAGCCAATAGCCACTATTTATCTGAGATCAAGCAATTTTGGTAAATAGCCAACAGCTGCTATTTATCTGAGATCAAGCTATTTGGTTACAAAGCCAATAGCCGCTATTTATCTGAGATCAAGCTTTTTGGGTAAATAGCCAATAGCCGTTATTTATCTGAGATCAAGCTATTTTTGTTAATAGCCAATAGCAGCTATTTATCTGAGATCAAGCTATTTGGGTAAATTGCCAATAGCCGCTATTTATCTGAGATTAAGGTTTTTGGGTAAATAGCCAATAGCCGCTATTTATCTTAGATCAAGCTATTTGGGTAAATAGCCTATAGCTGCTATTTATCTGAGATCAAGCTATTTGGGTAAATAGCCAATAGCCGCTATTTATCTGAGATTAAGTTTTTTGGGTAAATAGCCAATAGCCACTATTTATCTGAGATCAAAGAATTTGGGTAAATAACCAAAAGCCGCTAATTATCTGAGATCAAGCTATTTGGGTAAATAGCCAATAGGTGCTATTTAACTGAGGTGAAGCTATTTTGGTAAATAGCCATCAGTCGCTATTTATCTGAGATGAAGCTATTTGGTTAAAAAGCCAATAGCCGCTATTTATCTGAGATCAAGCTATTTGGGTAAATTGCCAATAGCTGCTATTTATCTGAGACCAAGCTATTTGGGTAAATAGGCAATAGCCGCTATTTATCTAAGATCAAGCTATTTGGGGTAAATAGGCAAAAGCCGCTAATTATCTGAGATCAAGCTATTCGGGTAAATAGCCAATAGCTGCTAATTATCTTAGATCAATCAATTTGGGTAAATAGCCAAAAGCCGCTAATTATCTGAGATAAGGCAATTTGGGTAAATAGCCAAAAGCCGCTAATTATCTGAGATCAAGCTATTTTTGTAAATAGCCAATAGCTGCTAATTATCTGAGATCAAGCTATTTAGGTAAAAGGCCAAAAGCCGCTATTTATCTCAGATCAAGCTATTTGGGTAAATTGCCAATAGCCGCTATTTATCTGAGATCAAGCTATTTGGGTAAATAGTCAATAGCCACTATTTACCTGAGATCAAGCTATTTTAGTAAATAGCCAATAACCGCTATTTATCTGAGATCAAGCAATTTGGGTAAATAACCAAAAGCCGCTAATTATCTGAGATCAAGCTATTTGGGTAAATAGCTAATAAATGTTATTTATCTGAGATCAAGCTATTTGGGTAAATAGGCAATAGCCGCTATTTATCTAAGATATAGCCGCTATTTATCTAAGATCAAGCTATTTTGGTAAATAGCCAATAGCTGCTAATTGTTTTAGATCAAGCAATTTGGGTAAATAGCCAAAAGCCGCTAATTATTTGAGATCAAGCAATTTGGGTAAATAGCCAAAAGCCGCTAATTATCTGAGATCAAGTTATTTTTGTAAATAGCCAATAGCCGCTATTTATCTGAGATCATGCTATTTTGGTAAATAGCCAATAGCCGCTATTTATCTGAGATCAAGCTGTTTGGTTGAAAAGCCAATAGCCGCTATTTATATGAGATCAAGCTATTTGGGTAAAAAGCCAATAGCCGCTATTTATCTGAGATCAAGCTATTTTAGTAAATAGCCAATAGCCGCTATTTATCTGAGATCAAGCTTTTTGGGTAAATAGCCAATAGCCGCTATTGATCTGAGATCAAGCTTTTTGGGTAAATAGCCAATAGCTGCTATTTTTCTGAGATCAAGCTATTTGGGTAAATAGCCAATAGCCGCTATTTATCGGAGATCAAGGTATTTTCGTAATTTAGCCAATAGCCGCTATTTATCTGAGATCAAGCTATTTTAGTAAATAGCCAATAGCCGCTATTTATCTGAGATCAAGCTTTTTGGGTAAATAGCCAATAGCCGCTATTTATCTGAGATCAAGCTTTTTGGGTAAATAGCCAATAGCTGCTATTTTTCTGAGATCAAGCTATTTGGGTAAATAGCCAACAGCCGCTATTTATCGGAGATCAAGGTATTTTCGTAATTAGCCAATAGCCGCTATTTATCTGAGATCAAGCTATTTTAGTAAATAGCCAATAGCCGCTATTTATCTGAGATCAAGCAATTCGGGTAAATAACCAAAAGCCGCTAATTATCTGAGATGAAGCTATTTGGGTAAATAGGCAATAGCTGCTATTTATCTTAATTCAAGCTATTTGGGGAAATAGCCAATTGCCAATATTTTTCTTAGCTCTAAGATCAAGCTATTTTGGTTATTTATCAGAGATCAAGCTATTTTGGTAAATAACCAATAGCAGCTATTTATCTGAGATCAAGCTTTTTTGGTAAATAGCCAATACCCGTTATTTATCTGAGATCAACCTTTTTTTGTAAATAGCCAATAGCAGCTATTTATCTGAGATCAAGCTATTTTGGTAAATAGGTAATAGCCGCTATTTACCTTAGATCAAGCTATTTGGGTAAAAAGCCAATAGCCGCTATTTATCTCAGATCCAGCTATTTGGGTAAATTGCCAATAGCCGCTATTTATCTGAGATCAAGCTTTTTGGGTAAATAGCCAATAGCCACTATTTATCTGAGATCAAGCAATTTGGGTAAATAACCAAAAGCCGCTAATTATCTGAGATCAAGCTATTAATAGCCAGTAGCTGCTATTTATCTGAGATCAAGCTATTTTGGTAAATATCCAACAGCCGCTATTTATCTGAGATTAAGCTATTTGGTTACAAGGCAATAGCCGCTACTTATCTGAGATCAAGCTATTTGGGTAAAAAGCCAATAGCCGCTATTTATCTCAGATCAAGCTATTTGGGTAAATAGTCAATAGCCACTGTTTACCTGAGATCAAGCTATTTGGGTAAATACCCAATAGCAGCTATTTATCTGAGATCAAGCTATTTTGGTAAATAGCTAATAGCCGCTATTTATCTTAGATCAAGCTATTTGGGTAAAAAGCCAATAGCCGCTATTTATCTCAGATCAAGCTATTTGGGTAAAAAGCCAATAGCCGCTATTAATCTCAGATCAAGCTATTTGGGTAAATTGCCAATAGCCGCTATTTATCTGAGATCAAGATTTTTGGGTAAATAGCCAATAGCCACTATTTATCTGAGATCAAGCAATTTGGGTAAATAACCAAAAGCTGCTATTTATCTGAGATCAAGCTATTTTGGTAAATAGTCTACAGTCGCTATTTATCTGAGATCAAGCTATTTGGTTAAATAGCCAATAGTCGCTATTTATCTGAGATCAAGCTATTTTGGTAAATAGCCTACAGTCGCTATTTATCTGAGATCAAGCTATTTGGTTAAATAGGCAATAGCCGCTATTTATCTAAGATCAAGCTATTTGGGGTATATAGGCAAAAGCCGCTATTTATCTGAGATCAAGCAATTTGGGTAAATAACCAAAAGCCGCTAATTATCTGAGATCAAGCTATTTGGGTAAATAACCAAAAGCCGCTATTTATCTGAGATCAAGGTATAAATAGCCAGTAGCTGCTATTTATCTGAGATCAAGCTATGTTGGTAAATAACCAAAAGCCGCTATTTATCTGAGATCAAGCTATTTGGGTAAATAGCCAATAGTCGCTATTTATCTGAGATCAACCTATTTTGGTAAATAGCCTACAGTCGCTATTTATCTGAGATCAAGCTATTTGGTTAAATAGGCAATAGCCGCTATTTATCTAAGATCAAGCTATTTGGGGTATATAGGCAAAAGCCGCTATTTATCTGAGATCAAGCAATTTGGGTAAATAACCAAAAGCCGCTAATTATCTGAGATCAAGCTATTTGGGTAAATAACCAAAAGCCGCTATTTATCTGAGATCAAGGTATAAATAGCCAGTAGCTGCTATTTATCTGAGATCAAGCTATGTTGGTAAATAACCAAAAGCCGCTATTTATCTGAGATCAAGCTATTTGGGTAAATAGCCAATAGCTGCTATTTATCTGAGATCAACCTATTTTGGTAAATTGCCTACAGTCGCTATTTATCTGAGATCAAGCTATTTGGTTAAATAGTCAATAGCCGCTATTTATCTAAGATCAAGCTATTTGGGGTAAATAGGCAAAAGCCGCTAATTATCTGAGATCAAGCTATTTGGGTAAATAGCCAATAGCTGCTAATTATCTTAGATCAAGCAATTTGGGTAAATAGCCAAAAGCCGCTAATTATTTGAGATCAAGCAATTTGGGTAAATAGCCAAAAGCCGCTAATTATCTGAGATCAAGCTATTTTTATAAATAGCCAATAGCTGCTAATTATCTGAGATCAAGCAATTTGGGTTAATAGCCAAAAGCCGCTAATTATCTGAGAACAAGCTATTTGGGTAAATTGCCAATAGCCGCTATTTTTCTGAGATCAACCTTTTTTTGTAAATAGCCAATAGCAGCTATTTATCTGAGATCAAGCTATTTTGGTAAATAGGTAATAGCCGCTATTTACCTTAGATCAAGCTATTTGGGTAAAAAGCCAATAGCCGCTATTTATCTCAGATCCAGCTATTTGGGTAAATTGCCAATAGCCGCTATTTATCTGAGATCAAGCTTTTTGGGTAAATAGCCAATAGCCACTATTTATCTGAGATCAAGCAATTTGGGTAAATAACCAAAAGCCGCTAATTATCTGAGATCAAGCTATTAATAGCCAGTAGCTGCTATTTATCTGAGATCAAGCTATTTTGGTAAATATCCAACAGCCGCTATTTATCTGAGATTAAGCTATTTGGTTACAAGGCAATAGCCGCTACTTATCTGAGATCAAGCTATTTGGGTAAAAAGCCAATAGCCGCTATTTATCTCAGATCAAGCTATTTGGGTAAATAGTCAATAGCCACTGTTTACCTGAGATCAAGCTATTTGGGTAAATACCCAATAGCAGCTATTTATCTGAGATCAAGCTATTTTTGGTAAATAGCTAATAGCCGCTATTTATCTTAGATCAAGCTATTTGGGTAAATAGCCAATACCCGTTATTTATCTGAGATCAACCTTTTTTTGTAAATAGCCAATAGCAGCTATTTATCTGAGATCAAGCTATTTTGGTAAATAGGTAATAGCCGCTATTTACCTTAGATCAAGCTATTTGGGTAAAAAGCCAATAGCCGCTATTTATCTCAGATCCAGCTATTTGGGTAAATTGCCAATAGCCGCTATTTATCTGAGATCAAGCTTTTTGGGTAAATAGCCAATAGCCACTATTTATCTGAGATCAAGCAATTTGGGTAAATAACCAAAAGCCGCTAATTATCTGAGATCAAGCTATTAATAGCCAGTAGCTGCTATTTATCTGAGATCAAGCTATTTTGGTAAATATCCAACAGCCGCTATTTATCTGAGATTAAGCTATTTGGTTACAAGGCAATAGCCGCTACTTATCTGAGATCAAGCTATTTGGGTAAAAAGCCAATAGCCGCTATTTATCTCAGATCAAGCTATTTGGGTAAATAGTCAATAGCCACTGTTTACCTGAGATCAAGCTATTTGGGTAAATACCCAATAGCAGCTATTTATCTGAGATCAAGCTATTTTGGTAAATAGCTAATAGCCGCTATTTATCTTAGATCAAGCTATTTGGGTAAAAAGCCAATAGCCGCTATTTATCTCAGATCAAGCTATTTGGGTAAAAAGCCAATAGCCGCTATTAATCTCAGATCAAGCTATTTGGGTAAATTGCCAATAGCCGCTATTTATCTGAGATCAAGATTTTTGGGTAAATAGCCAATAGCCACTATTTATCTGAGATCAAGCAATTTGGGTAAATAACCAAAAGCTGCTATTTATCTGAGATCAAGCTATTTTGGTAAATAGTCTACAGTCGCTATTTATCTGAGATCAAGCTATTTGGTTAAATAGCCAATAGTCGCTATTTATCTGAGATCAAGCTATTTTGGTAAATAGCCTACAGTCGCTATTTATCTGAGATCAAGCTATTTGGTTAAATAGGCAATAGCCGCTATTTATCTAAGATCAAGCTATTTGGGGTATATAGGCAAAAGCCGCTATTTATCTGAGATCAAGCAATTTGGGTAAATAACCAAAAGCCGCTAATTATCTGAGATCAAGCTATTTGGGTAAATAACCAAAAGCCGCTATTTATCTGAGATCAAGGTATAAATAGCCAGTAGCTGCTATTTATCTGAGATCAAGCTATGTTGGTAAATAACCAAAAGCCGCTATTTATCTGAGATCAAGCTATTTGGGTAAATAGCCAATAGCTGCTATTTATCTGAGATCAACCTATTTTGGTAAATTGCCTACAGTCGCTATTTATCTGAGATCAAGCTATTTGGTTAAATAGTCAATAGCCGCTATTTATCTAAGATCAAGCTATTTGGGGTAAATAGGCAAAAGCCGCTAATTATCTGAGATCAAGCTATTTGGGTAAATAGCCAATAGCTGCTAATTATCTTAGATCAAGCAATTCGGGTAAATAGCCAAAAGCCGCTAATTATTTGAGATCAAGCAATTTGGGTAAATAGCCAAAAGCCGCTAATTATCTGAGATCAAGCTATTTTTATAAATAGCCAATAGCTGCTAATTATCTGAGATCAAGCAATTTGGGTTAATAGCCAAAAGCCGCTAATTATCTGAGAACAAGCTATTTGGGTAAATTGCCAATAGCCGCTATTTATCTGAGATCAAGCTTTTTTGGTAAATAGCCAATAGCCACTATTTATCTGAGATCAAGCTATTTGGGTAAATAGCCAATAGCCACTATTTATCTGAGATCAAGCAATTTGGGTTAATAACCAAAAGCCGCTAATTATCTGAGATCAAGCTATTTGGGTAAATAGCCAATAGCTGCTATTTATCTGAGATCAAGCTATTTGGTTAAATAGGTAATAGCTGCTATTTATCTAAGATCAAGCTATTTGAGGTAAATAGGCAAAAGCCGCTAATTATCTGAGATCAAGCTATTTGGGTAAATAGCCAATAGCTGCTAATTAGCTGATATCAAGCAATTTGGTTTAATAGCCAAAAGCCGCTAATTATCTGAGATCAAGCTGTTTGGGTAAAAAGCCAAAAGCCGCTATTTATCTGAGATCAAGGTTTTTTGGTAAATTGCCAATAGCCACTATTTATCTGAGATCAAGCTATTTGGGTAAATAGTCAATAGCCGCTATTTACCTGAGATCAAGCTATTTGGGTAAATAGCCAATAGCCGCTATTTATCTGAGATCAAGCTATTTTAGTAAATAGCCAATAACCGCTATTTATCTGATATCAAGCAATTTGGGTAAATAACCAAAAGCCGCTATTTATCTGAGTTCAAGCTATTTGGGTAAATAGGCAATAATCGCTGATTATCTGAGATCAAGCTATTTTGGTAAATAACCAATAGCCGCTATTTATCTGAGATCAAGCTTTTTTGGTAAATAGCCAATAACCGCTATTTATCTGAGATCAAGCAATTTGGGGTAAATAGTCAATAGCCACTATTTACCTGAGATCAAGCTATTTGGGTAAATAGGCAATAGCCGCTATTTATCTGAGATCAAGCTATTTGGGTAAATAGGCAATAATCGCTGATTATCTGAGATTAAGCTATTTTGGTAAATAACCAATAGCCGCTATTTATCTGAGATCAAGCTTTTTTGGTAAATAGCCAATAACCGCTATTTATCTGAGATCAAGCAATTTGGGGTAAATAGTCAATAGCCACTATTTACCTGAGATCAAGCTATTTGGGTAAATAGGCAATAGCCGCTATTTATCTGAGATCAAGCTATTTGGGTAAATAGGCAATAATCGCTGATTATCTGAGATCAAGCTATCTTGGTAAATAACCAATAGCCGCTATTTATCTGAGATCAAGCTTTTTTGGTAAATAGCCAATAACCGCTATTTATCTGAGATCAAGCAATTTGGGTAAATAGCTAGTAAATGCTATTTATCTGAGATCAAGCTATTTGGTTACAAAGCCAATAGCCGCTATTTACCTGAGATCAAGCTATTTGGGTAAAAAGCCAATAGCCGCTATTTATCTGAGATCCCGCTATTTCGGTAAAAAGCCAATAGCCACTATTTATCTGAGATCAAGCAATTTTGGTAAATAGCCAACAGCTGCTATTTATCTGAGATCAAGCTATTTGGTTACAAAGCCAATAGCCGCTATTTATCTGAGATCAAGCTTTTTGGGTAAATAGCCAATAGCCGTTATTTATCTGAGATCAAGCTATTTTTGTTAATAGCCAATAGCAGCTATTTATCTGAGATCAAGCTATTTGGGTAAATTGCCAATAGCCGCTATTTATCTGAGATTAAGGTTTTTGGGTAAATAGCCAATAGCCGCTATTTATCTTAGATCAAGCTATTTGGGTAAATAGCCTATAGCTGCTATTTATCTGAGATCAAGCTATTTGGGTAAATAGCCAATAGCCGCTATTCATCTGAGATCAAGTTTTTTGGGTAAATAGCCAATAGCCACTATTTATCTGAGATCAAAGAATTTGGGTAAATAACCAAAAGCCGCTAATTATCTGAGATCAAGCTATTTGGGTAAATAGCCAATAGGTGCTATTTATCTGAGGTGAAGCTATTTTGGTAAATAGCCATCAGTTGCTATTTATCTGAGATGAAGCTATTTGGTTAAAAAGCCAATAGCCGCTATTTATCTGAGATCAAGCTATTTGGGTAAATTGCCAATAGCTGCTATTTATCTGAGATCAAGCTTTTTGGGTAAATAGCCAATAGCCGCTATTTATCTGAGATCAAGCTATTTTAGTAAATAGCCAATAGCCGCTATTTATCTGAGATCAAGCTATTTGGTTAAAAATACCGCCAATGGCATTGTAGCACAACTTTACAGTTTTTAAAAATGTTTATCCATATGGTAGTCCATGCTAACAATAAGTGTTCATTTGGTGAATGACTATCCAGTTGCCTATCCAACCATGTTGCTATCTTTACGATATATGCTATCATTTGGCTGTTGGTATGGACATGGTCTTGTTGCTAGGCATATTTACATACATTTTTTGAATGTTTATTCAATTGTCTATTAATCCCCATTGTTATCTTTGCAATATATGTGATCATTTGGCTGTTGCTATGGGCGTGGTCTTGTTGCTAGGCACACTTGCATACATTTTTTGAATGTTTATTCATTTGTCTTCTATTCCTGTTGTTATCTTTGCAATATATGTGATTATTTGGCTGTTGCTATGGGCGTGGTCTTGTTGCTAGGCATATTTACATACATTTTTTGAATGTTTATTCAATTGTCTATTAATCCCCTTTGTTATCTTTGCAATATATGTGATCATTTGGCTGTTGCTATGGGCGTGGTCTTGTTGCTAGGCACATTTGCATACATTTTTGAATGTTTATTCATTTGTCTTTCTATTCCTGTTATCTTTGCAATATACATGATTATTTGGCTGTTGCTATGGGCGTGGTCTTGTTGCTAGGCAAATTTACATGTATTTTTTTGAACGTTTATTCAATTGTCTATTAATCCTGATGTTGTTATCTTTGTGAAATACACGACCGTTTGGCTGTTGCTATGGGCGTGGTCATGGTTGCTATGGTATTTGCATACATTTTTTGAATGTTTACTCATTTGCCTACCAGATGATGTTGTTATTTGACCAAAATATACTGCCATTTGGGCGTGGTCATGGTTGCTAGGGCCAATTTTGTCAAAATGTTTTGAAGAATAACACTCAGAAACATCTCACCAAGTTTCACACTCAGTGACCACATACTTTTTGAGATATAAGTTTTTGACCAAAAATGAACATTATTACACCTAATTTGCATATCATTCATGGAATCATGGTATGCTTAATATTTCTTCGTCCATACATCCCTAGATACATTCCCATTAAATTTCAGCCCAATCTGCTCAGTAGTTTTGGAATTATAGATTTTTAACCAAAAAGACAAATTTTTAGCCCTAATTTGCATATAACTGATGGAATCATCCCGTCATGAACAAATCTTACTTTACACCCCCTTAAGAATGTTCCCACCACATTCTGCATCAATCTGCCCAAAAGTTTCCGAGTTTAAGTTTTTTGACCAAAAATCACATTTTTTTACCCAAATCACACACCTGTGATGCGATCATTTTGATTTGAACAATTTCCCAACTAGACACCCAAGGTATTGGACCCACCAAACATCGTGGCAATCGGTTCAGCAGTTTTTGACTTTAAGTTGTTTACACACACACACTCACACACACACATCCACACACACACACACACACACACAGACAGACAGACAGACAGACGCCGGGCGATCCCTATAGCACTACTGAACCTCAGTTCAGTTGTGCTAAAAATCGGTCTAAACAGGTAAGAACCAGCTCAAACCTCAAAATGAGTTCGCACCGTTCAAATCCTTTCCGAACTGGACTAAACCGGTCCAAACCGGTCCAAACCGGTCAACTCCTGTCCAAACCGATCCAAACCGATCAACCTACTACAAACCTTTTTTAACTGTACAAAGTGTGTTGCAAACCTGATGAAACCGGTATACACCTGGTACAAACATCGAATCCGGCTGAAACCTATCAAAACCTGTCCAAACCAGTGGAAACCAGTCAAAAGTTATCTTAACCTTCCCAAACCTGTCTAATCTGTTCCAAACCGACCAAAAACGGAGAAAACATGTTAAAACCGGTCAAAATCTGTACAAACTTGTCCAGGAAAAAACCCGTCAGAAGCGATCCAAACCTATAAAAACACAGAAAAATAAAACCTGTAAAAACAGGTCAAAATAGGTACAATTCTGTAGAAACCGTTAATAACCAGTTATAACATGATAGAAACTTTCAAAGCTGGTCAAAACTATTCTAAAACCCGTCAAAAACTTATCAAAACATACCCACCCATACCTGTAAAAACCGCTCCAATCAAGTCCAAAACCAGCCAAAACCTGTCGAAATCGGTGTAAACTTGTCAAAACTATTCCAAACAATTTCAAAACAGTCCAAACCGATCAAACCGTTCAAAACCAATTAAAACTGGTGCAAACCTGTCAAAACCAGTCTTAACCAGTTAAAACCTAACTAAACTCCGCCCCAACCGGACTAAACAAGTGGAAAGCCATACAAACTCGTCCAAAATGGTCAAAACCAGTCAAAAACTGTTCAAACTCATTAAACCCTGTGAAAACCTGTCAAAATAGGTCCAAACTTGTTGGAGACCGGACCAAACTGATCCAAACCTGTCCAAACCATTAAAAAAACCTGTCAAAACCTGACCACACCTGTCGAAATCAGTCCAAATTGGTCTAAACCAGTCAAAATCGGTACAAACTTGTCCATACACAGTGCAAAATCTGTGCAAACGAGAAAAATCAGTCAAAACCTGTCCAAACAGGTTTCATACCGGTCAATACTGATCAAAACCTGTGCAAACGAGTCAAAACTGGTCAAAACCTGTCAAAATAGATCAACACTGGTCAAAACCTGTGCAAACGAGTCAGAACCCTGTCTATACCGATTTTAAACCTGTCAAAATTGATCAAAATTTGTCAAAACCTGTGCAAAACAGTCAAAACCTGTCCAAACCGGTCTGAAACCTGTCCTACCCGGTGAAAACCTGTCCAAAACCATTCCAAATCGGTCAAACCAGACCAAACCAGTCAAAACCTTTCCAAACTAGGTCAAAACAGGTGCATACGAGTCAAAACCTGTCAAAACCTGTTCACAC